>NW_024039741.1:155000-210908 GCF_016077235.1 Cyprinodon tularosa | reverse complement strand
CATTTCGGGTCAGACCATCAACGCGGTGGAGCGGCTGTTTCTCTACCCAGAGCTGATCACCAGCTTCATCTACAGGGTGACGGGCAGTCAGGTCAGGAGCTCCTCCTCCTCCTCCTCCTCCCCCCCCTCCTCCTTAGTTGCAGCCCTGATTATGAGTTAATCCATTCAGTTGTTTGTCTGTTTGTTAGTTCAGTGATTCGCTAATCTATTCATTTATTCATTCATTCATTCATTCGTCTGTTTAATCATTCATTCATATATTTCACTGTCCTTTCATTCCTTCTTCTGTTTATTTATCCATTTGCATCCATTTTGTTCTTCTATGCATTTGTTTTATCCATAAGTTCAGGAACATGTTCATTATTTATTCATTCATTCATTATTTTATTAATTCATTTATTCATTCTTTGCCTTGGTAATCAAAGTAGGGCTGCAACTAGCGATTATTTTGCTAATAAATTAATCTGTCGATTATTTTTTTCCATTAATCGATTAATAATCAGGCAGCCAAAGGTTCCTTAAAGAAGTTATTTTAATAAATTAAATCAGGTGAAACTAAAATGTTTCCATTGGACGAGTTCTGGATTATAGAGCAGATTGACAGAAAAAAAGTTATTTTATTTTAAATGCAAAATGTAAGTCTATTTTTTCACAATCTTGTTATAATTCCTGCTCTGAGCGAGTCGCTCTGTCAGCTAAAGGCAGGTTTTCTGTCTCTATACTCCAGTTAATGATTAATTGATTACTAAATTAGTTAATGATTATTTTCTATCAAAAATTAATCATGATTAATTGTTTCAACCCAAAACAAAGAAGTTTAAAGTTTTGTTCACATTCATTCATTCCTTCATTCCTTCATGTATCTGAGGGCGTATTTTAGGAAACGTAAACATCAGGACTGTTAGCAGCAGCAGAAACATCTGGATTCATCAGCTTCTGGAATAAAAGAGAAATAAAACGTAGAGCTGTGACCAATAATGATTCAAAACGCATTAAAATATTTGATTATTAAATAAATCTGGACTGGAAATAAAGTAACATCAATAGAACTTTTTCTAAAAAGTTAAAAAGAATTTAAAAAATTATTAAAAATTAAAAAATTTTGATTAAATTCAGCAGATTTTAAGCTAAAACAAAGATTGATCTTATATTTTATTAAGCTTCAGCATCTGCAGCTCTGAGGTTCTGTAGCTCTGAGTTGCTCCGGTGCCGTTGTAGCGCTGTTGTGGCGCCGCTCCGGTGCCATTGTGGCGCCATTGTGGTCCGGTTGCCGTGGAAACCAGACTCAGTTCCGTCTGTTCCTCCAGGATTACGTGGAGCCCATCTACTTCTACATCGGGACGGTGTTTGGCCTGCAGGCCGTCTGCGTCACGGCGCTGTTCGTCTGCAGCTGGGTGATGAGCGGAACCTGCGTGGCCGGCATGCTGGCCGTCTCCTGGTTCGTCCTGAACAGGTGAGAGGAAGCCCCGCCTCCTCACGCGGGCCGGTCCTGAACCAAACGGGGAAAAAAGGCGTGGCCTGTGTTTGTGCTGCAGACAGGACGCCACCAGGGTGGAGCAGGGGATCCCTCTGCGGGAGAACTGGGCCCTGCCTTATTTCTCCGTCCAGGTGGCGGCGCTGACCGGCTTCCTGAGCAACAACATCAGCTCTGCCTCTGAGGTGGGTCGATCCGCTGGAGCAGAACCGCCGGGTGGTTCTGGCCCTGCTGATCCTGCTGCTCTGTTCCTCTGCAGATGTTCTGCTACCTCACCATGAGCGCCTCCACCTTCACCTTCCTGCTGCTCTGGGAACACGGACACTACGTCCTGTTCGTCCAAGGCCTCTGCTTGCTCCTGCTGGACTCGCTGGACCTGGTTCCGCAGCGGAAGGTAAGCATGGCGCCGCTGTCGGCTCGGATAGACAGAACCGGTTTAACGGACCCACTGGGGAACCATCAGACGGTGATAAACCGGGCCCGTTTGGACCTCCATCCATCCACCAGAACCTGCAGGTCACAGGAAGACTCTGCTGGACCCAGTAAAGTCCACTTTCCAGGTTTTCCTTCAGATTCTGCTTAGTTTCGTAAAATTAAACTTAAATAAAAGCAGAACTGTAAAACAGTAAAATATGTTACAACATTCATTTAATAAGAAAATATCCAACCACTCAATAAGAAATTTGTTGATTTTTAGCAACAATGATTTATAAAAAAAAAGAAAAAAACTAAACTACGAAATAAAAATTGTTATTCAGATAAACAGATCGATAACCAAAAATCTTTCAAAACCAAAATATAAGTTAGATTCAAAACACTATTTATATAAAAAGTCCAAAATTGCCAATTTTTATTTTAGGAATAATGTCCAGAAAGGAGTTCCGTATCGTCCAAACCAAAAACAAAACTGTCCTGGAAGTGTTTTTCCTTTAAATTAAAATAATGAAAACTCCAAATGTCAAACTCCTGAGGTTGCTGGTTCGAGACCCACCTCAGACTTTTGAAAGTTGCGATTATATTTAAGTATTTTGGCTAATGTGACTAATTTTTTTATTGGTTTGCCGTACTCTGCCAAATTAGATTGGCTGGTTTAACCAAATGAATGGTTGAACACATAACATCCAACCCCATTAAAACCAAAAACTGTGGAAAAACTATAATGCTTGAATAAAATGACTAAAACCTTTTATTTTGCTAATCAAATCGCCAATTTGCCGATTTAACACTTAAAAAACTTAGATTTTAAGATACACACCAATCATTTCAAACTTTTTCAAAGGAACTTAAATAGGGAAAAAAAAGAAAAAAATTGCAAAAAATCCCAGATTCTATTACTAACTGTAGTTCTGCGTTCCACCAGTAGGTGGAGACAGTTTCACCTGAAGCTTCATGAACTGTGAGGATCGTTGAAGCAATCAGCCCAAATGGTTCAACGAGGCTTCATGTCACCATCACTACATTCAGCCGAACCAAATCTCCCGCTGCACAGATCTGACGGTGTGCGTCTTCGTCTCCGACTGAGCCAACGCGCTCCGACGCACGCCGACGCACGCGCCTCTTCTGATCCACTAATTCATCAGCACAGCTCTCCTTTCCTTCTGTATTGCAGAGGAGCTGCTGCGCTTGGACAACTATAAACGACAGGCAATGGGTGGAAATACGTCACCAATCCGACGAAAAAAAATTACGCTTTACTCATCATTAAAGATGAAATATTTATCTTTCACATCTAATATAAAATATATACATATATTTTAAATGTATTCTTAAAGTTATATTAAAAAATGTATATATATGTTATGTTTTAATCAGGTCATTTGGTGGGTGGGGCGGCGGCGGCGCACTAGCACCCTCTATTGGCAAGCTTCCACTGGTTCTGACCCAGTAGAATATCAGAACCTTTTCTTTTTGTCCGGTTCTGGGTCCAGTTGTAGGACTTCGGTCTCATTCCTGCCTGGTTTCTGACCAATCAGAGCCCAGCGTGCAGAGGGACACGCCCACCAGAAACTGGACCTGTAGATTCTGTTCGGTCTCTTCGATCTCCAGAACCAGCAGCAGAGCCGTTTACCTGCAGAAGGTTCTGGTTTCTGCGGTGGGTCGCCACGGCAACCGGTTCCTTCCTGAGATTGATGTCAGGCTGCGTTTTGATTGGCTGGTTTTTATTTCTGTTATTCCTCCTTTCCGCTCGTTTGGAGTCGGAACCAGATTCTGCCTGGTGGGTTTGTTATGAAGTTCTGTCCGGTTTGATCAGAACCGTAGAGACGACCAGCAGCTGGGACCGGTCCGTCTGACCCGTTTGACCCGTCTGATCCGTCTGACCCGTTTAACCCGCCTGACCCGTTTAACCCGTTTAACCCGTCTGTCCTTCCTCCGCGCAGACGGCCGACATCAACAAGATCTACCTCAGCTCCCTGGTTCTGGTCTACCTGTTCCAGTTCCAGAACTCCGCCCTGCTCGCCTCGCCGCTGCTCTGCCTCCTGATTGGCTCGGCCGTGGCTCGGTCCTTCCAGGTAGCCCCTCCCCCCTGCAGCCCTGATTGGTTGGTGGAGGGTTTCTGTGCCTGAATGAGGCTGTTGTTTCTGTTGCAGAGGAAGATGAGGATGGGTCCTCTGCTCGCCCGCGTGATGAAGCTGCTGCTGCACTTCCACCTGGTTTTCACCGCTGGGATCAGCTTCGCTTACCTCATCAAGGTAAATCAGTAGGACGCCGCCGCTCTGCGCTCAGCTCACTGATGCATCTGAACCGCCTGGCTTTGTTTTCAGAAGCTGTCCCCCGTCGGCAGCAGCGACTTCACCCTGAAGCTCCTGGAGGTCAAATTTGGGCTGAACACCACGACGTGAGTCAGAAGCTTCCTGTCGGGGCTCCGCCCCCTTCATCAAAACCTGCCGTCTCATTTTTCCTTCTGCTCCAGAGACTTCATCACCAACTTCCTGCTGTGTCAGGACGGGCTGCGGGCCGCCGGTCAGAACCTGTTCCTGCGGCTGACCCAGACCTCCGTCCTCCCCTTCTACGTCCTGGTCCTCGCCGTCTGCCTGCTGTCCACGCTGCAGACCGTCTGCAGGAAGCTCAGGTGAGGCGCCTTGCAGAGAGCCGAGCACCGAACGCCGTCAGGACGGGATCAGGAACATCTGGATGAGAGGACAGTGTTAGGGCTGAGTGGATTATAAATTAAAGGTTTTAAAATTAGGACTTTAAAGCCTTAAGATTAGCAGATAAGAGTAAACAAATTAGGAGATTAAAGGCATAAAATGATTAAATAAAAGTCGTTAGATGAATAAAAGTCATAATCTGGGGAGAATAAAGCCGCAAATTTACAAGATTAAAGGCATGAAATGAGGAGAATTACAAATTAAAGGTGGTAAAATTAGGAGATTAAAGGCATAAATGTAGAGAATAACGTCCGAATGTTTCGAGTATAAAGTGATTCTGTGGTCCTGATAGCTGTTCTAGGATCCAATGATCTAGGCTCTATGTGTGATTTTGGCATTTGACCAATCAGATGAGCCCATGAATGATTTATTACCTACTTTATCTTTTGAAAAAACGTAAACCAGTTAAATGAGTACGCCAAGTTAAAAAAGTAAAAAACTGTCATTGCCTGTATCGGCATTAAAGCTTTAACATTATGCTGGAGAAAAAAAATATGAATTTCATAGATTTCTTATTAAAGATCTTTTGTTATTTATTCTTAAAGGAAAAGTCCGTTAATCCAGGAATAATCATTGGATCATTATTTATACCTAAAACTAATACATTTGCAGTGATTTAATTAATTTAGCGTTAATCAATAAAAAAAACATTAATTTTCGTTGCGATCACTGAGTCTGGGAGCGGCCATTTTTGCCTAAACATAGTAGCCCCTCCCTCCTGCCATCTTCCAGCAGTGACGTCACGGTGCGGTAAGCCTAGCGCCATTCTCCCCGCTTTCCAAGCTAAATCAATGGGAACTACTAGACACATCTGCAATCAACAACAATTATTGAAGATTTCCAGAGGACTTCACCATTGAAATTCACCAGAGCTATAGTGAAACTGACAATGCCCCCGTGCATGGCAGCTGGATGCTGGAATACATCGGGTAAAAGTGAAAAAAAGAGTTATTCCACCTTTCTGATTCCTGATCCTCCACGGACGGGTTGGTCGTTGGATCGCCAACTTGAAGAGGGAGGATTTGCCATCGAACTTCTGGCCAGAGAAAAAACCCGTAATATGTAGCCAACATTTGGAAGAAGAATGTTTTCAAGATGACTTGGATAATAGCGCGTTGTGACAAACACCAGATACAGCACTGGGACTTGATCAACAGCCGATACCGCACCGTGACAATGTCACTAACCAGTAGGTGGCAGTAGTGTTCTTTGACAAACATGGATGCCTCCAGTAAAGCACATTCACATGAAAATTACTCTGAATTAAAAACACTGATCATTTATTGAACAGGATGGAATCATTTCAGATTTAAAGAACTTTCAGAAGTTTGGATTCTGAATATGAGCGACTTTTCCTTTAATCTATCATGGCTGCTTCTTTTTATTACAATGAGCTTAATTTTGCCATCAAAATTAAAATATTTTTTTAATGTTATTAAAGTAATAAGGTCTGGATTCCAATAAAACTATAAAGGGTTAAAGATCCTTAAAGGTTCTGTTCTGTTAGGCGACGGGTTTGATAAACAATCGATCCTTTAATCAGAACTGGGAGCAGAACTTTGCTTTATTCCAGTTGGTACTGATCCGGTTCCCAGACAGCAGGAAGTAGGATTTTAAAGGGGCTCTGATTGGCTGCTGTGTCCCTTTGTGATGTCATCAGAGATGTGTGTTTTTTTGGAGGTTGGATCTACTGGAGAGTCTAAAAGCTGGTAAACCTTTCTGTCTCTCCCAGCGGTCAGCCAATGAGCAGCAGCCTCAGGCCGGAGGACGGACCAATCGGAGAGCAGCCTGCGGTGGCCTACCACGTGTTTCACACCCTGTTCTTTGGCGCCCTGACGCTGCTGTTTGACGGGTGCGTCCACGGCCGGGTTGCCTGGAGCTGAAGACGTGCAGCTTCTAACCGTAACTGTCCTCCTCTCCGTCCTGCAGGGTGAAGTATTTATGGACGCCCTACGTCTGCATGTTCGCGGCGTTCGGGGTGTGTTCTCCGGACCTCTGGATGACGGTGTTCAGGTGGATCAAGCTCAGATCCATCCACCCGGTGGTGTTGGTCAGTACGCCACATGATGCCTACCTCAGCAAACATTTATGTCTAGATCTGGTCCATCTAGATTTGATAAAACTAAAAAATAAACTGATCTGGAAAAAGTTTCTCTACATTTAAAGTCATAATCAAGCAGAAATGGAAACATCAGAATTTGTTTGTTTTAATAATATGACAAATCAGTTCTATTCAGTTTATTTCTATAGCTCCAATCCACATCATGTCATCTCAGGTCACTTTATAGATCCAGTTCACCAGATCATCCAGTCAGATTGATTCAAAGTTTTCTATCTAAGGAAAACCAGCTGATTGCATCGACTCATTGACTCTTCAGCAATCCCTCACACTAAGCATGCTTGTAGCGACAGTGGAGAGGAAAAACTCCCTTTGAACAGGAAGAAACCTCCAGCAGAACCAGGCTCAGTGTGAGCGGCCATCTGCTGAGGCCCACTGGGGTTCAAGGAGACAGAAGCAGACATAGAAAAAGAAGCATAGATACAAAAGGCAACCAGCTCCACAGGCGGCCCCGTCCAGGAAACACACAGCCAGGCAGACGAGCTCCGAGCCAGCTCCCATGTCAGAGGATGAAGAGAGCACATCCAGTTAGTCACAGTCAGAGAAACAGGACCACACTGGAAAACAGGCCAAGCTCCAACATCTAGAAACAAAGGTGTTGATGGCAGCAGCACAGCTGATATTTCTCTCCAGGATGGAGTCACAGCCAAACAGGAACAGACCAGATGAAGCTACTATGAGAAAAAGCAGAGAGAGCAGAACGTTAGAGTTTAAAGGAGAAGTTCGGTTTTTTACACTTTAAGCCCATTTTCTGTAGTGTCCAGGATGAAATCGAATGAAGGACACCAAAATTTTGACAATTGCTCCTGTCTCTGCTTTTTGGCTCATGCAGAATCACCCCCTGGCTGCTTTAGAATGGCTAGCATAGAGCATGTCCGATAATGTCCTTAAAACAACCTTAAACGTTCCTGTAGTGTTTTATTTAGCATTTTGTAAATCCCATTGAGTTCTGTAGGAATAGTCAATATTCCGCTGCCACCGGAAACGGAAATGGGGCCTGTTTACACAGTTGTAGTCTTTTCGCTTCACTCTGTGTACTCCGACGTCGAGGTGCTAACGTCTCTGTTAAACACTTTAAAAAACTCTGAAAATGGAATACGAAAGGTGGATTCTTGATTCTCGACGTCGGAGTACACAGAGTGAAGCGAAAAGACTACAACTGTGTAAACAGGCCCCATTTCCGTTTCCGGTGGCAGCGGAATATTGACTATTCCTACAGAACTCAATGGGATTTACAAAATGCTAAATAAAACACTACAGGAACGTTTTTTCTTCACGAAACTTTTTTTGGAACGTCGTTGAACAGCGCTGACGACACGGTGAGTAGCATATTTAAAAAAAAGAACGTTTAAGGTTGTTTTAAGGACATTATCGGACATGCTCTATGCTAGCCATTCTAAAGCAGCCAGGGGTTGATTCTAAATGAGCCAAAAAGCAGAGACAGGACCAATTGTCAAAATTTTGGTGTCCTTCATTCGATTTCATCCTGGACACTACAGAAAATGGGCTTAAAGTGTAAAAAACCGAACTTCTCCTTTAAACTAACAGATTCTGCAGAGTGGGAGAATAGAGATAGAATGATGAAAAAGGGGTCCCTATGTCCTCCAGCAGTCTAAGCCTATAGCAGCAGAACTATAGAGATAGAATGAAGCAGCAGCCTTTGACATCAGGAGCAGCTGCTCTGCAGGCTGATTCGCCGTGGGTTCATCAGATCCACGGCGAATCATCTGGTCCAGGCTGACCAACAGTGTTTCAGTTTCCAGCTGATGACGTAACCGGCTGCTGTTCTGTTTCTCTCCAGTCTCTGATTCTGAGCACGGCCGTCCCGACCATCATCGGCTTCAGTCTGTGGAGAGAGGTGAGGAACGGCTGTTCATTCCCAGGTTCCTGCAGGGAAAGCGTTTGGAGACGCTTTCTGTGGTTCCACCTCAGAACCTCTTTCTATTGGACGGTTCTGTGATCCTGGTGGGAAACTGATTAATCTGATAAATCGCCTCAAAAAGGGGAAAAAATCTGTCATCTCTGGATTAGAGATGGAAGCAAATGATCAATCTCTGATTGTGGATTAATAATCTGTTAGACTGAATCTGTTCCATCAGATTAGTTGGTTTTGTATTTCTAGTTGTAATGTTACTGTAGTCCAGCAGAGGGCGCAGCTCTGCATTCCTAAGCAGAGTCTCCATTCATGGATCAGAACCATGTTTGGATCCAGAGTAGAGACTGACATTTTTTCGGGAATCCCATGGGTCACGGGATTCCCGTGGGATTCCCGTTGGATGGGAGTCAGTATTAGTAACGATCACGGGATTGGGACGGTACAGGGTTAAACATTAACGGGAGCAGATGCGAGTTCTAACGTCCCTCTGAGGGGAACCAGAACCAGAACCAGCTCCGGTTTAAAGCTCTGCTAGCAGAACCAAAGCTCTCCCCGCTCTGACTGGTCTCACAGAGCGACACACCCTGTCTATTAATGATAGATCTACATCTCCTCTCTGGAAATCAGAAGAGTTTCACAGATTTAATGCATCCATATTTATTTAGTAACGTAATAAGTTCCTGTTTTGTTTTATTTTAGAAGTTTAAAATGTTTTTATTCTGTCAGTATTAATACAGCGGGATCAATAAACTACTTTTTTATTTTATTCAGCTGATTATAAAACATATTTATCCTCCATGTTCTGAAAGATCCTTTGATGAACTTTACATAGATTGGTTGATCTAGAAGCGCCTCTCTGATCTTGTCCTCAGGTCTGACGACCTTCTTCCTCATAGATAATCTCCTCCAGATAAACCGTCTAATGACCTTTCCCCTCTGCCCCCCCCTGCAGTATTACCCCCGGGTGTTAGCGGATCTAGCTGATCTGCAGGAGTTCTACGACCCGGACACCACGGAGCTGATCGGCTGGATCAGGTGTTTCCTCAGGACTTCCTGTATCCGCAGGTCTGTGGCGTTCAGTCGGGCTAACGTTGTTTCTGCGCAGGTCTCAGGCGCCGGCCGTGTTCGCCGGCAGCCCTCTGCTGCTGGGAACCATAAAACTCTGTTCTGGGTCGGCCGTCACCAGTTTGCCCATCTACTCTGACATGGACCTGCTGAGGAGGAGCGAAGAGGTGAGCTTCTAGATCTAGGATCTAGATTCCTCTAGATCCGTTGTTTTCTGACCCTTCGTTCTGTTTAAAGTGGATCTTTGTTCAGGAAGGAGATTTAAAGCCATGTTTACAGATTCCTGCTGGGAAAGAATGACTCATCAAATCTGTGGAAGAATGACTCATCAAATCTGGAAGAATGACTCATCAAATCTGCAGAAGAATGACTCATCAAATCTGCAGAAGAATGACTCATCAAATCTGGAAGAATGACTCATCAAATCTGCTCTGACACATTTTAGTGAATCCAGGTTTTAACAGAACAACTTTATTCTGCAGGAAACCGATCCACCGGTTTATTTATCAGCGCTAACAGCGTCAGGTCTTCTGCTCTCACTGCGTTCCTATGGGGAGAGAAAGCCCACAGCATCACAGGCCCTCTGCTGTACCCAGCAGTGGGACTGACCACATTTCACTCATGGTCAGACTGGACTTCAACTAGTTCTGCTACAACCGGTCCCAGGTCCTGTTAAAGTTCTGGTAGAACCGGTCCCGGGTCCGGTTAAAGTTCTGCTAGAACCGGTCCCGGGTCCGGTTAAGGTTCTGCTAGAACCGGTCCCGGGTCCGGTTAAGGTTCTGGTAGAACCGGTCCGGGGTCCGGTTAAGGTTTTGCCTAGAACCGGGTCCGGTTAAAGTTCTGCTAGAACCGGTCCCGGGTCCGGTTAAGGTTCTGGTAGAACCGGTCCCGGGTCCGGTTAAGGTTTTGCTAGAACCGGTCCCGGGTCCGGTTAAAGTTCTGCTAGAACCGGTCCCGGGTCGGTTAAGGTTTTGCTAGAACCGGTCCCGGGTCCGGTTAAACTTCTGCTAGAACCGGTCCCGGGTCCGGTTAAGGTTCTGGTAGAACCGGTCCCGGGTCCGGTTAAGGTTTTGCTAGAACCGGTCCCGGGTCCGGTTAAAGTTCTGCTAGAACCGGTCCCGGGTCCGGTTAAAGTTCTGCTAGAACCGGTCCCGGGTCCGGTTAAGGTTCTGCTAGAACCGGTCCCGGGTCCGGTTAAGGTTCTGGTAGAACCGGTCCGGGGTCCGGTTAAGGTTTTGCTAGAACCGGGTCCGGTTAAAGTTCTGCTAGAACCGGTCCCGGGTCCGGTTAAGGTTCTGGTAGAACCGGTCCCGGGTCCGGTTAAGGTTTTGCTAGAACCGGTCCCGGGTCCGGTTAAAGTTCTGCTAGAACCGGTCCCGGGTCGGTTAAGGTTTTGCTAGAACCGGTCCCGGGTCCGGTTAAACTTCTGCTAGAACCGGTCCCGGGTCCGGTTAAGGTTCTGGTAGAACCGGTCCCGGGTCCGGTTAAGGTTTTGCTAGAACCGGTCCCGGGTCCGGTTAAAGTTCTGCTAGAACCGGTCCCGGGTCCGGTTAAAGTTCTGCTAGAACCGGTCCCGGGTCGGTTAAGGTTCTGGTAGAACCGGTCCCGGGTCCGGTTAAAGTTCTGCTAGAACCGGTCCCGGGTCCGGTTAAGGTTCTGGTAGAACCGGTCCCGGGTCCGGTTAAGGTTTTGCTAGAACCGGTCCCGGGTCCGGTTAAAGTTCTGCTAGAACCGGTCCCGGGTCGGTTAAGGTTTTGCTAGAACCGGTCCCGGGTCCGGTTAAACTTCTGCTAGAACCGGTCCCGGGTCCATTTAAGGTCCTGGTAGAACCGGTCCCGGGTCCGGTTAAGGTTCTGGTAGAACCGGTCCCGGGTTCGGTGAAGGTTCTGGTAGAACCGGTCCAGGTTCCGGTAGAACTGTTGTTGGACTGAAGTTCTGGTTCTCCTTCAGTTGCTGCTTCCTGTCTCTGTAACGTCGTCTGGTGAGTGAAACGTTTTCACCTGCTGCTTCATCTGTGCTCACAGACCTACCAGGTTTACTCCATGAGGTCTGCGGAGGACGTCTACAAATGTCTGACGGCTCAGAAGACCACCTACGTCATCGTGGAGGAGTCCATCTGCAATGACGTCCAGCTGAAGAAGGGCTGCAGACTCAAAGACCTGCTGGACGTCTCCAACAGACACGTGAGTCATCACCTCCGCAGACGCCGCCATGTTGCCGCCGCTGCGCTCACCGGCTGCACGTTCTGACCCGTTAGGTCGTCCACGACGGATCCCGGATGTTCTCCTCCTCCAAGCATGGCCGCTTCTGCCAGGAGGTCAAGATGAACTACTCGCCCTACACCAACTACTTCACCCGGGTGTTCTGGAACCGTTCGTACCACGTCTACAAAGTCAACTCCGTCATCTCCTTCCAGTTCTGACTGCAGAACCTCTGAGGGGTTCTGGACGCCCACTGCAGGTCCATCTGCTGGAGGATGGAGGTCTCTTAGTTTGGGCTGAGATCACAGAGGTTCTGCTCTTTTGGAAGCTTTGGGTCACATGTTCTGCAGAACCCTGGAGGTCTGATGGAGCAATGACTCGGTCTGGACTTCCTGCACAAGATGTAGGACTGGATGGATGGATGGATGGATGATGAAGGATGGATGGATGATGGATGGATGGATGGATGGATGGATGGATGGATGATGGATGATGGATGGATGATGAAGGATGGAAGGATGGATGGATGAATGATGGATGGATGATGGATGGATGGAAGGATGGATGGATGGATGGATGGATGATGGATGATGGATGATGAAGGATGGATGGATGGATGGATGGATGGAAGAATGGATGAAGGATGGATGATGGATGGATGATTGATGGATGATGATTGATGGATGGATGGATGATGGATGATTGATGGATGATTGATGGATGATGGATGATTGATGGATGATGGATGATTGATGGATGATGATTGATGGATGGATGGATGATGGATGGATGGATGGAAGAATGGATGAAGGATGGATGATGGATGGATGATGGATGATTGATGGATGATGATTGATGGATGGATGGATGATGGATGATTGATGGATGATTGATGGATGGATGGATGGATGATGGATGGATGATGGATGGATGGATGGATGGATGATGGATGGATGGATGGAAGAATGGATGAAGGATGGATGATGGATGGATGATTGATGGATGATGATTGATGGATGGATGGATGATGGATGATTGATGGATGATGGATGATTGATGGATGATGATTGATGGATGGATGGATGATGGATGGATGGATGGATGGAAGAATGGATGAAGGATGGATGATGGATGGATGATGGATGATTGATGGATGATGATTGATGGATGGATGGATGATGGATGATTGATGGATGATTGATGGATGATGATTGATGGATGGATGGATGATGGGTGGATGGATGGAAGAATGGATGAAGGATGGATGATGGATGGATGATGATTGATGGATGGATGGATGATGGATGATTGATGGATGATTGATGGATGATGAAGGATGGATGGATGATGGATGGATGATTGATGGATGATGAAGGATGGATGATGGATGATGGATGATGGATGGATGATGGATGATGGATGATTGATGGATGATGATTGATGGATGGATGGATGATGGATGATTGATGGATGATGAAGGATGGATGATGGATGGATGATGGATGATGGATGGATGGATGGAAGAATGGATGATGGATGATTGATGGATGATTGATGGATGATGGATGATTGATGGATGATGAAGGATGGATGATTCTATCTTATTTTATCACCGTGAACAGCGTCAGGTCTGACCACATTTCCCTCATGTTCAGACTGGACTTCAACTAGTTCTGCTAGAACCGGTCCAGGGTCCAGTTAAGGTTCTGGCAGAACCGATCCCGGGTCCGGTTAAAGTTCTGGCAGAACCGGTCCAGGGTCCGGTTAAGGTTCTGGTATCATTAAATGATACATTGCAGAAATTTTCCAAATCATCATTTTTCCAGAACATTTTGTCCAAAGTTGCAGCTGCTGAATCCTGGATGGGTTCTGATGAAGAATCTCAGAGCGGTTCTGGTTCCTGATCCTGAGTCCTTTGGGCCGATGATCCTGATGTTTGGATGCTGAGGCTCTAAAGCCCGTAGCGTTCTGTCCCATCATGGTCCAGTTCTCAGTCCTTCATCCAAACTGGACCTGAAGGTTCTGTTCAGCATTTAGAGCTACAGAAACACAGCAGACTCTTCCTTCTCCTGAACATGTGGACCCTGAAGGAGGTGTGATGCTGTGGGCTCCCCAGCTGCTTGGTCACTATGGCAACCACTGACTCAGCTTTTTCTTTTCCCTCTTTTTGTTTCCACCAATTATGACTATGATCAGATTATTATCAGTTGTGCCTTCTGCTCTGTCCTCTTTTTTTATTTAACTCCTCGGTTCTGGTTCATTTTTATACGGAAGTATTTTTTATTTTTTATTCCTAATCTGCAGATTTAATCTAGAAGATCGTTAATGGACTGAAATAAAAATGAAGTAAAGTGTTCAGTAAGTGTTTGTTAGTTCCTGCCTTCCTTTCTGTTGCAGGACGTTTGTTTTTATCGGTCAGATTCTGATTTTCTGGTCTCTGAATGTTACATGTGAACCCAGTCGTTCTGATGATGCAACCATCAGCCGCTCCGCTCCGCTCAGACCTTCTGAGCTGCTGTTAGGAATTAAAAGCGTGATCTGATCACAACGTTTGAGTCTCTGTGGTTCTTCTCATCCGGTTTCTGCTCAGATTCTGGATCTTCTTAGATCTTGGAGTTGATCTCTGGTTGGTTCCTTCTGATTCCCACAGAGGGGGTCAGATCAGAGGAGTCCAACATTTCAGGGTTTCCCCCTGTGAACCAGAACTTTTAATAAAAAAAAAGAAAAAGATCTGCTATTTCCGGACGATCAGGATCTACTGAAGCCTTTAGACCTTCCTGGCAGGGGCGGATTTACCTTTAGGCAATACTAGGCAGCTGCCCAGGGCCCCAAGTTCCTGGGGGCCCCATAAAACTGTTTCCATGTATGGTTAATATAATGTTTCCTTAATTATGTTTCTGATAAAAATCATTTGGCTAAAATACCATCAGAACGCTGATAATAAGTGTGTCCCCAAATTTCCTAAATCCGCCCCTGCTTCCTGGATGTCATGAAGCATCTTCCCTGAGGCTGAACTTCTCTTTTTGATGAAAGCTAATTTTAGCTGCAATATTCTCAGCAGCAGTTTCTAATCCCAGATTTTCTACATTAGCAGCACTAATCTCAGCCTCCATTAGCAGTTAGCCTGCTAATTTACTTCCTGTTTATGATGGAACTTTGAAAGTTTTGTCTTTATATTATGTTCACCTTGTTTATGTTCTGTTTTTTGTTCACTCTAAAAACTTTTCGTTGCTATATAATTACGATTTTGTACTTATTTACGAATTTCTTTTTAATGAGGGTTTACTATGATCGGTCTTTTAATGAACATAAACATTATTTTAAGTCCCTCCCATTAGCGGAGCTGGTTTTTTGCTGCAGGTTGTTCATTAGACCTCTTAAAAACAAAAACAAAAAAAAACAATTTTTGATTTCATAGCAGACTGGATGATTTCCCGTTTTTTGGAACCTGACAAACTCAAAAATCCCAATAATTTCCTTCTCAGACGATGTGTAAGTCTGCCCCACAGGCACTGAACTGATAACCGCCAAATAATGAAAAACCGTCTTTTTTTAAATTTTATATCTTTTTACATAAAAAATAGGAAATTGTATCAGCTTTCTTCTGATATAACTGCCATCTTTACATGGTTATGGCATCGAAATGTATAATAAAAACGTGTACACTACCCCCAAAATTTGCGATTTACGTAATTTAATTTTTATTTTCTGTTTTACGGGTATTTATTGAAAATACGTAATGCACATGTAAATATATGCAAATAAAAAAAATTTTTTTTTACATGGACTTGTTGAGAATTTTATTAACTTTTAAATGTTATTATTGCCAACTTTGAAAGGCATTTTTTATTTTTTATTTTATATATAAGTAATAGAAAAATTCTTTACCCTACCCCCTAAAATTGTGATAGTTTTTTCGTTATCTAGACAGTTATAAGTTTAGGGCCTTTGGGTCAGGCAGAAGTACGGAAGAGGATTAGGGCCATTGAAAAAATAAAAAAAAGTGAACTGATTTTTAAATATTTCAGTTTAATATGGGAAAAAAAATCATAATTCTGACTTTAATCTCAGAAGTCTGAGACAAAAGTCATTATTCTGACTTAATTCATATTAAACTGAAATAAAATGTAAAAATCAGTTAACTTGTTTTTATTTTTCAGGGGCTCTAATCCTCTTTCTGAGCTGAATCATCATCTGAGAAGGATGTGATTGAGATTTTTTAACTTCTCAGATTCCAAAGAACAGAAAATCTTCCAGTCTATGAAAATCAAAATTTATTTATTTGAAGAGGTCTAATGTTCATGAACGGCTACAAATATGCGCAGATGCTACGCAGTCTGTCTTCCCTTGATGACGTAGCGGAACCGGAAGTAGAGCCGTCGATCCGCGGGATGAATTATGTGAGAATCGGTTCCTACAGCTTCCCCGGGACGTTTTTTAATGTTTTTATTCACATTTGGATCTTTTAGGCTCTGATTGTCCATCCTGGTCAGTGGAGGTAAGGCTGAAGGTTCCTGTTTGACCGGAAACGACCGGAAACTGATGTTAGCAAAACAAAGCTGCTGCTAAACTACCGCAGCTTTAGCTTTGTTCTCTTTTCTCAGAATAAAATAGAATAAAACAGAATAGAAATTCTCTCCTGGTGTTTTCAGCAAAAAAAAAAAGATGATAGAAAAACTGGTCACACAAACGTAGACCATAGAAAAATGTCTAAGAATAACTTAATAGTGAAGAGTTAAAATATTAGCAATATAAAACTGGAGAATAAATAACAAATAAACAGCTATGGACATTTTTACAGCAATTTAAAATAGCAGCAACATCAGAGATGTGCAAAATGACAGAAAAATGTTATTAAACTGCTAGAAACTGCAAAATCTGCATGAATTTAACAATTTATTGATGTTGATGGGAACATTGGTGGTTCTAGAGTCTTCCAGCTGCTGGGAGGAAGGATCTGTGGTCACTACTGATCACTAGTGATCACTAGTGATGGTGACACGAAGCCTCATTGAACCGTTTGGCCAAATTCCTTGAATTATCCCCACAGTTCATTAAGCTTCAGGTGAACATGTCGCCATCTACTGGTGGAGTGCAGAACTACAGTTAATGTAATATGGGGTGAAATTTCTGCCAAAACATTGCACACAAAAAAGCATGTTGCACTCAAATAAATCTCATTGCTCACAAATAAAACTCTCATCAAATGTCCCATAATCAATGTCATAGATCTGAAGAAAGCAGATCAGAAAGCAATACCTAACAGTAATGTTACAACTAACCAGCGGTTTGCTCAGATTAACCATCAATACATTGTTTAATCTAAGCAAAATTGTTTTAACCAACTAGATTGGTTGGAAAAACAACCAATCTATTCTTAGAATCTATCCAACTGACCGTAACTCTCCTACAAACTCCCACATCTGGACTGAATCTGTCGAAGTTCGAGCTGAACCGCTTCCTGAAGCGGTCATGTGGTAGCGTCGCTTCAGACGCCATCTATTTTAGCTCCTCCCCTAAATGAAGCAAGCCTCGTTATGCGTGTGGAGTCAGGTTCAAATTTATTCCACATCCTCAGACGGAGAGATGGGCTCTGACTGGGCAAAGCTCAGTACATACTTTTATAGAGCAACTCCCCCCAGGGGAACCAACCCACCCCCCGTATAAAGAACTTTCTCACACTATCTGGAGAAAGTTATTCCTTAGGCTGCATTCAATCTAATTTCACTGGCAGATTAAACTCGGATTAAATCATCGCATCCTGATTGTTTTTGTTTTGAATGTCTGATAAAGCAGGAGACGATCATAACGCTACAGTTATCTGACGGTTCGTCGT
Source organism: Cyprinodon tularosa (assembly GCF_016077235.1). Lineage (NCBI taxonomy): Eukaryota > Metazoa > Chordata > Actinopteri > Cyprinodontiformes > Cyprinodontidae > Cyprinodon > Cyprinodon tularosa. Next base: position 193,188 of record NW_024039741.1, on the reverse strand, counting down.
TATCATTGTTTTATTACGAATTGTGATAATAATAGTTTCTAGAGAAGCTGATTTAGATGCAGCTGATGATGATGTAGCGCTTCAGGAGCTGGAGGCATTAGTAGCAGCTCAACAACAACTGCTGCTAACCTGATCAAGGCTGCGCTTTAAAAAATTAAATAGTCTAGAGAGCTGTTGTAAACTAAATTTCTTTTTGTTTGCACTTGTGTACAAAATGACAGAATAAATCTAAGTCTAAAGTCTAAGTCAAGTCATCAGAAAGGAGTCATCATGTTTTTAATCTGGAGCTTGGCTCTAACTTTATAAATGTGGCTCCCTTGAAAATATTGTAATAGAATGAATCAAACTCTTTATTTCTTTAAAATGTATTTAACATTTTTCATTTTTGATGGATCATATAGATAATAACATTACAATAACATCCATCCAATCCAATAACAACAACATTACAATAACACAATAACATCCTTCGTCCTTCAGAGGGAGATGATTCCTCTCGCTGTTCCACCCAGCAGTAAACTTCTCTACAGATCTGATCCAAGGTTCAGAGCAGGAAGCTCAGAGAAACTAAAACAACCTGAGAGATTTTTCTCAGACTCTCCAGGCTTCAGTTCAGCTTCAGATTATTGCGATCGTCGTGCAAGTAGCAAAAATGGAGGCTTTGACGTTTGCACAGACCAAGCGGTGAAGAAGAACAGAAGCCGTTAGATTCTGACTGATGCTAATACCGATTGTTTTAACATCGGTTGACCAATAGCTGGATAGGATTTCCCTGAAGGCTGACGTACAGCGTAATCCAAACAGGTTAGCTTCCCAAAGCGATGGAGCCTCTGGGGTCTCCTCACCGACCATTTCTCCCTCCAGGGCAGGATGAGTGCGGAGGCGGCCGACCGGGTGGCGGCTGTGATCAGCAGCCGGCCCAGCACGCCGCTGCAGGTCTCCTGGTTTGAGTTCCTGCTGGATGGAAGCCTGCTGGAGAAACACCTGCAGAGCCCATACCCAGGTCAGTGTTTCCCCCCGACGGACCGGACCGGACCGGAGGTGGCTATGCTGACGCATGACTGTGTTGGTTTCCAACCCAACAGACCCGCCCCCGGTTCAGCTCATCATCCAGTTCCTGGAGCAGGCGTCCAAGCCGTCTGTGAACGAGCAGAACCAGGTGCAGCCGCCGGCGGATAACCGGAGGAACCGGACCCTGAAGCTGCTGGCTCTGAAGGTAGCTGCACACATGAAGTGGGATCTGGACTCTCTGGAGAAAGGGTGAGTAACGAGTTTCCATCGAGCCGTACGGTTCAGACGGACCGCGGTGATTGGCTGTGATGTCATCTTCTCCCTCTGGGTCAGTCTGAGCATCCCCGTTCTCAACATGCTGCTGAACGAGCTGCTGTGCGTCAGCAAAGTGCCGGCAGGCGTCAAGCATGTGGACCTGGACCTCTCCACCCTGCCTCCAACCACCGCCATGGCCGTCATCATCTACAACCGCTGGTGAGAACGGCCGCCTTATTTTCACGTCTCCGAGACGAAGCGGGTTCTGTTTGGATTAAACGTCTCTGTCTGGTTCTGTCGAAGGGCCATCAGAACCATCGTGCTGAGCAGCTTTCCAGAGAAGCAGACCAAACCCGGACCGCATCAGATGAACATGTAAACCTTTCATCACGTTTTCTGATGGATGTTCTATGAAGCCTTCTGGAGGTTTATAACCTGACAGGCTTCAGCTCTCAGCCTCTTCCTGCTCCAACAGACCAGTTCCTCCTCACTGGTCCTCAGCCTGAGCTTTGATGGGATCACAGGGATCAGTTTGTCACACATCCAATCTCTGAAAATCTCTAACGCTACGTTCAGACCGCGCAGCAGGAGCAGCAAAAACGCGCGTGCTGCTTCATTTTGAATGCTTGTTTTTAGTTTAGTTCTGACGCGTCTTTGCTGCTGATTCTCTGCTTTGCAGCTTAGGCGTTAATAAACTGTTTCAGAGAAGTGATCATAGCGCTCTGCATCAACAGCGCTGCGTCTGACTCCCTGCCAGCTCCCAGATCAGCTTCTCTCATTGGTTGATGCGGCGCGTCCAGCAGCTGAAGTTACATTTATCCAACTTCAGCAGCTGCTGCTTCTGGAGCGCCTCAGAAGCTCATGAGTCGCTGCTCAAAACGCGCTACATGACTTTTTGATGCAGTTTGATGCGCGTCAACCTTTGACTTTTCATGTCAAGGCCGCAGCAGCGAGTTGCAGATATTTTTGATTTCTGCCCAATATTGAAGCGTGGTCTGCGCCATGTTATTCCACGCCATAACACCAATCAGGAACTAGCTGTGGGTCTAGATACGGCCGAGGCGGTGAGGAAGTGGGGGCAAGTTTGTGTGATAACGGAGGGAAATGAGGGCCAAAAAGAGCGGGGATCCAGGTGGAAAAAGGGTCCCAGCGTTATGCCGCACCTCGCTCTGCTAGCCGCTCCATCTTCACCAGTCGTTTTCCAATATGGCGGTCAGACAAACAAAACAAGCTGATAAGGAACCAAACAGGAAATATGCTTAGAGTAGAGCGGATGTAGATTTGAGCAATCAGAGGCCTCCTGTCTGCGGTCACCTAACATTTTGGAGAGGAGCAGCAGGGGGACTGCAGAGGGGGCGGGGCATATCTAAACCATATTTAAACACACATATATATATAAACCAGCCTTAAACTGGCTGTTTCTGCTGCTTGCAGGCTGAACGTAGCATAATAAACTCTGCTTATATACAAGATGAGCCTTTTAGACATAGAAGAAGAAGAAGATGGTCCAGAGTCCTGGTTCCTCTGTTCTCCAGCTTTTCTACACGATTCATGTGTGAGGATTTAAACATCCCAGGAGAAAAGCTGATCAATCCTTTTATTTTAACGCAAAGAAATCAGGTCTTTAATTGCCTGATGCTTCATGTCTTCCAACAAGGTTAAATTCTATTCAGTTTATTTCTATAGCTCCAATTCACATCATGTCATCTCAGGTCACTTTCCAGTTCACCAGATCATCCAGTCAGATTGATTCAAAGTTTTCTATCTAAGGAAAACCAGCTGATTGCATCGACTCATTGACTCTTCAGCAATCCCTCACACTAAGCATGCTTGTAGCGACAGTGGAGAGGAAAAACTCCCTTTGAACAGGTAGAATCCTCCAGCAGAACCAGGCTCAGTGTGAGCGGCCATCTGCTGAGGCCCACTGGGGTTCAAGGAGACAGAAGCAGACATAGAAAAAGAAGCATAGATACAAAAGGCAACTGTCAACCAGCTCCACAGGCGGCCCCGTCCAGGAAACACACAGCCAGGCAGACGAGCTCCGAGCCAGCTCCCATGTCAGAGGATGAAGAGAGCACATCCAGTTAGTCACAGTCAGAGAAACAGGACTACACTGGAAAACAGGCCAAGCTCCAACATCTAGAAACAAAGGTGTTGATGGCAGCAGCACAGCTGATATTTCTCTCCAGGATGGAGTCACAGCCAAACAGGAACAGACCAGATGAAGCTACTATGAGAAAAAGCAGAGAGAGCAGAACGTTGGAGATTGAACTAACAGATTCTGCAGAGTGGGAGAATAGAGATAGAATGAAGCAGAATGATGAAAAAGGGGTCCCTATGTCCCTAGACTAGGCTTAGATGTCCAGTACTAGGCTAGGTTTCCCAGTCTCTGGAAGAAAAATGGGCCCACAGCATCACTGGTCCCCCACCCTGCTTACGATGGGCAGCAGGCGCCTTTCTGAGTCCCGTTAAAGTAGGTTGGATCAAATGCTGAATGTTTGCGTTTGTAATGGTAGGACTGGGAAGGCTTCTTTTTCTGACCTGCCTAGTTGATGCTATGGAAGGCAGGTCTGGATTAGTCCTTACCCAGAAATCCCACTTCCTCCTGTTTTGATGTTTGGCTTCAGTTAAAGGAAAAGTTTGGTCAGCAGGAAATAATCAGCGGATCATTATCTGTACGTAAAGCTAATATGTTTGTGGTGTTTTGAAGCTTCATGGTTTTCCTCCTGGCTTAATGCTCCTCTGCTCTGCTGCAGGTTGAACTTGGTCCAGCAGGAGAAGGAGATGACGGAGAACATCCTGTGTGTGGTGAGCTGCTGCTGTTGGTCTGAATGGGTGTCACTCCAGGCGGGGGGGTCTGCGTTCCTCTGACTGAAGCCCTGTTTCCTCCTCCCAGCTGAAGGAGCAGGCGGCCGACTCCATCAGCGTCCTGGAAGGAGCGCTGCGCCTGAACAAGGGCTCCTACGTCCACACCGTGAGGACGCTGGACCTCCTGGGCTCTGACGCCGCCGCCAACGGAGAAACGGAGTCGTCCACCGCAGGGCTTCGGATCAGCGGCGAGGAGCTGCACTGCCAGGTGGGCGGCTGCTCGGGTTCAGGGTGGACCCGCTCCACCTCCTGACCTCTGACCTCTGACCTGTGTTCTATTTCAGGTCCATTACGACCTGGGAGGGATCTTCTTCCAGCAGGGCTGCACCGAGCAGCCGGCTTATGAAAAAGCTCGGGACCATTTCAGGACGACCAAGGAGCTCCTGAAGAAGGTACCGGATCTCACAGAAGCTCACAGTTCTGATCCAAAGTCCAGTTGGTCCTCATTGTTCTCCGTCTCAGCTGGACGAGTCCGTCCACGTCCACCTAGACGAGGAGCGTCTGGCCGGCTACTGGAACGCCTGCAAGGCTTTAACCGGAGCCTGCGACGCGGCCGACCCCCACATGACCCGATATGAGCAGATCAATAGCCTGATCCGGGCGCACGACTACCAGGTAGGAGGAGCATACGGCGCCACATTTATCTCAAAACACCCGTGAGAAAAATAAACATAGAGGCGTGTATGTAAAGGCTGATTTATGCTCAGGTCGTCTGCGCAGTTTATGCAGATATGCCCCGCCCCTGCTGCAGACACTCTGCTGCTCCTCTCCCACATTGTAGGTGAGCGCAGACAGGAGGCCTCTGATTGGTCAGATCTACATCCGCTCTACACTATACCTATTTCCTGTTTGGTTCCTTACCGGCTTGTTTTGTTTGTCTGACCGCCATATTGCAAAACGACTGGTGAAGATGGAGCGGCTAGAAGAGCGAGGTTAGGGTTAGGGTTAGCCTTTGACTGACAGCTGGTCATTCATAAGTGAAGACGACGGCTGGAGGCGGGACAGTGGAGGAGGCTTCTCCATTGTTTGCGTTACGTGGGGTAAGTGGAAAGCGTCAGTCAAAGACTTCCTGACGCCACTTCCTGTGTGATGGTGTCTGCGAGGCCCAATCAGGAGGAGGCTTTCAGAAGAGGTTTGTCTCCGCCCGACCTGTCAAGACACATTTTCTTTCACGTTAGGAGAAAATCAGTCTGAGGGCAGAGACGCTTTGAGAACGCAACTGTCCTCAAGCGTGGTCGCTGGATAGACAATCGTACGTGGTGAGATCCTGAGCCTGTGGGAGGAGCTAGCGTTCGCTGAGAGGGATTTTCTCCTCTCCAGGCGGCAGTTTCTCGCTCATGTGTGTCTTAGTTGATAAACGACGTGCAGAAGAAGTTTAACGTACGTGCCTGTATGTTTATTTTGCTCGTGGCGCCGTGAGACGCTGCAGCGGTTCTGGAGGAGGAATGACGTGTGCGATGTTCTCCCTGCAGGCTGTGGTTGAGGAGTTCATCAAGGACAACGCCTCCCGCTGCTTCCCCGCCCACTTCAGGCGCTCCGTCCTCAGAGAGCTGCTGTACAGAGTCCAACAAGGGTGAGACCAGAACCTCTCCGATCCGATCACAGATCAACAACCAGAGCCGGCCCCGTGCCGTCGGAACCTACCGGGTTCTAATGGATTCTGTGCTTGCAGGGAATCGGGCCTGGATGAGGTCTGTCACCAGCTGTGTGTCTGCAACGCGGTCCGAGACGCTCTGGAAGGAGAAGTTCTGAGCGTCCGCTTCCAGCAGCTGCTGCTGAGGCCCAGTAAGGCCATGGTGGACTTCCTGTTGGAGGTAGGACGACGTGGTGGGAGGTCCGAATCATGGCCGCCCTCCTCGCCGCTATCAGCAGTACTGGAGCTCATCCTGTCGCTTCCTGCTGCAGGTCTGCAGGCGTTCCCTGGACCGAGACCAACCGTCTGATCCCGCCTCCAGAACAAACATGGCCGCCTTCTTAAGGTGAGTCTGAGCAGAACCACAGCTGATATGAATGTGTGGTTCTGTTCCGGCCTTTCTGCAGTGGGTCCAAACCGTGGCTCAGGGGCTGTTTACGGCTCCCAGGCTGTTTTTAGATGGTCTGCAAACAAAGCTGGAGGATTTATGCTCAGTTTATCCCCATCATCTCCCCATCACCTCCCCATCACCTCCCCATCACCTCCCCATCGCCTCCCCATCGTCTCCCCATCACATCCCCATCACCTCCCCATCACCTCCCCATCACATCCCCATCACCTCCCCATCACCTCCCCATCACCTCCCCATCACCTCCCCATCGCCTCCCCATCACATCCCCATCACCTCCCCATCGTCTCCCCATCACATCCCCATCACATCCCCATCACCTCCCCATCACCTCCCCATCGCCTCCCCATCGTCTCCCCATCACATCCCCATCACCTCCCCATCACCTCCCCATCGCCTCCCCATCGTCTCCCCATCACATCCCCATCACCTCCCCATCACTTCCCCATCGCCTCCCCATCACATCCCCATCACATCCCCATCACCTCCCCATCACATCCCCATCGCCTCCCCATCACATCCCCATCACCTCCCCATCACCTCCCCATCCATCCCACGCTCCCCATCACATCCCATCACCTCCCATCTCCCGCGATCGCCTCCCATCGTCTCCCCATCACATCCCCATCACATCCCCATCACCTCCCCATCACCTCCCATCGCCTCCCCATCGTCTCCCCATCACATCCCCATCACCTCCCCATCGCCTCCCCATCGCCTCCCCATCGTCTCCCCATCACCTCCCCATCACCTCCCCATCACCTTCCCCATCACCTCCCCATCGTCTCCCCATCACCTCCCCATCACATCCCCATCACCTCCCCATCGCCTCCCCATCACCTCCCCATCACCTCCCCATCACATCCCCATCACATCCCCATCACCTCCCCATCACCTCCCCATCACATCCCCATCACATCCCCATCACCTCCCCATCACATCCCCATCACATCCCCATCACCTCCCCATCACCTCCCCATCACATCCCCATCACATCCCCATCACCTCCCCATCACATCCCCATCACCTCCCCATCACATCCCCATCACATCCCCATCACCTCCCCATCACCTCCCCATCACATCCCCATCACATCCCCATCACCTCCCCATCACATCCCCATCACCTCCCCATCGCCTCCCCATCACCTCCCCATCACATCCCCATCACCTCCCCATCACCTCCCCATCACCTCCCCATCGCCTCCCCATCACATCCCCATCACCTCCCCATCGCCTCCCCATCACATCCCCATCACATCCCCATCGACTCCCCATCGTCTCCCCATCTTCTCCCCATCGGCTCCCCATCACATCCCCATCGCCTCCCCATCGTCTCCCCATCTTCTCCCCATCTTTTCCACATCGCCTCCCCATCGCCTCCCCATCACATCCCCATCACCTCCCCATCGTCTCCCCATCGCCTCCCCATCATCTCCCCATCACCTCCCCATCGCCTCCCCATCACATCCCCATCATCTCCCCATCACCTCCCCATCGCCTCCCCATCACATCCCCATCACCTCCCCATCACATCCCCATCACATCCCCATCACCTCCCCATCACATCCCCATCACCTCCCCATCACATCCCCATCACATCCCCATCACCTCCCCATCGTCTCCCCATCGCCTCCCCATCATCTCCCCATCACCTCCCCATCGCCTCCCCATCACATCCCCATCATCTCCCCATCACCTCCCCATCGCCTCCCCATCACATCCCCATCACCTCCCCATCACATCCCCATCACATCCCCATCACCTCCCCATCACATCCCCATCACCTCCCCATCACATCCCCATCACATCCCCATCACCTCCCCATCACCTCCCCATCACATCCCCATCACATCCCCATCACCTCCCCATCACATCCCCATCACCTCCCCATCGCCTCCCCATCACCTCCCCATCACATCCCCATCACCTCCCCATCACCTCCCCATCACCTCCCCATCGCCTCCCCATCACATCCCCATCACCTCCCCATCGCCTCCCCATCACATCCCCATCACATCCCCATCGACTCCCCATCGTCTCCCCATCTTCTCCCCATCGTCTCCCCATCACATCCCCATCGCCTCCCCATCGTCTCCCCATCTTCTCCCCATCTTTTCCACATCGCCTCCCCATCGCCTCCCCATCACATCCCCATCACCTCCCCATCGTCTCCCCATCGCCTCCCCATCATCTCCCCATCACCTCCCCATCGCCTCCCCATCACATCCCCATCATCTCCCCATCACCTCCCCATCGCCTCCCCATCACATCCCCATCGTCTCCCCATCTTCTCCACATCTTTTCCACATCGTCTCCCCATCACCTCCCCATCACCTCCCCATCGCCTCCCCATCGCCTCCCCATCTTCTCCACATCTTTTCCACATCGTCTCCCCATCACCTCCCCATCACCTCCCCATCGCCTCCCCATCACCTCCCCATCGTCTCCCCATCGCCTCCCCATCGCCTCCCCATCACCTCCCCATCGTCTCCCCATCGCCTCCCCATCACCTCCCCATCGTCTCCCCATCGCCTCCCCATCATCTCCCCATCACCTCCCCATCGCCTCCCCATCACATCCCCATCGCCTCCCCATCGCCTCCCCATCACATCCCCATCGCCTCCCCATCGCCTCCCCATCACCTCCCCATCGCCTCCCCATCACCTCCCCATCGTCTCCCCATCGCCTCCCCATCACCTCCCCATCGTCTCCCCATCGCCTCCCCATCATCTCCCCATCACCTCCCCATCGCCTCCCCATCACATCCCCATCATCTCCCCATCACCTCCCCATCGCCTCCCCATCACATCCCCATCGCCTCCCCATCACATCCCCATCGCCTCCCCATCGTCTCCCCATCTTCTCCACATCTTTTCCACATCGTCTCCCCATCACCTCCCCATCACCTCCCCATCGCCTCCCCATCGCCTCCCCATCTTCTCCCCATCTTTTCCCCATCTTCTCCCCATCACCTCCCCATCACCTCCCCATCGCCTCCCCATCACATCCCCATCGTCTCCCCATCGCCTCCCCATCGCCTCCCCATCATCTCCCCATCACCTCCCCATCGCCTCCCCATCACATCCCCATCATCTCCCCATCACCTCCCCATCGCCTCCCCATCACATCCCCATCGTCTCCCCATCGCCTCCCCATCGCCTCCCCATCATCTCCCCATCGCCTCCCCATCATCTCCCCATCACCTCCCCATCGCCTCCCCATCACATCCCCATCGCCTCCCCGTCGTCTCCCCATCTTATCCCCATCGTCTCCCCATCGCCTCCCCATCGCCTCCCCATCACCTCCCCATCGTCTCCCCATCGCCTCCCCATCATCTCCCCATCACCTCCCCATCGCCTCCCCATCACATCCCCATCGCCTCCCCATCGTCTCCCCATCGTCTCCCCATCGTCTCCCCATCTTATCCCCATCGTCTCCCCATCGTCTCCCCATCTTATCCCCATCGTCTCCCCATCGCCTCCCCGTCGTCTCCCCATCTTATCCCCATCGCCTCCCCATCATCTCCCCATCACCTCCCCATCATCTCCCCATCACATCCCCATCGCCTCCCCGTCGTCTCCCCATCTTATCCCCATCGCCTCCCCGTCGTCTCCCCATCTTATCCACATCTTTTCCACATCGTCTCCCCATCATCTCCCCATCACCTCCCCATCGCCTCCCCATCACATCCCCATCGCCTCCCCGTCGTCTCCCCATCTTATCCCCATCGCCTCCCCGTCGTCTCCCCATCGCCTCCCCATCGTCTCTCCATCGTCTCTCCATCTTCTCCCCATCACATCCCCATCGCCTCCCCGTCGTCTCCCCATCTTATCCCCATCGCCTCCCCGTCGTCTCCCCATCTTATCCCCATCGCCTCCCCATCGTCTCTCCATCGTCTCCCCATCTTCTCCACATCTTTTCCACATCGTCTCCCCATCTTATCACATCTTTTCCACATCGTCTCCCCATCACCTCCCCATCGCCTCCCCATCGCCTCCCCATCGCCTCCCCATCACATCCCCATCGCCTCCCCGTCGTCTCCCCATCTTATCCCCATCGTCTCCCCATCGCCTCCCCATCATCTCCCCATCACCTCCCCATCGCCTCCCCATCACATCCCCATCGCCTCCCCATCGTCTCCCCATCGTCTCCCCATCTTATCCCCATCGTCTCCCCATCGCCTCCCCGTCGTCTCCCCATCTTATCCCCATCGCCTCCCCATCATCTCCCCATCACCTCCCCATCATCTCCCCATCACATCCCCATCGCCTCCCCGTCGTCTCCCCATCTTATCCCCATCGCCTCCCCGTCGTCTCCCCATCTTATCCACATCTTTTCCACATCGTCTCCCCATCATCTCCCCATCACCTCCCCATCGCCTCCCCATCACATCCCCATCGCCTCCCCGTCGTCTCCCCATCTTATCCCCATCGCCTCCCCGTCGTCTCCCCATCTTATCCCCATCGCCTCCCCATCGTCTCTCCATCGTCTCTCCATCGTCTCCCCATCTTTTCCACATCGTCTCCACATCGTCTCCCCATCGCCTCCCCATCACATCCCCATCGTCTCCCCATCTTATCCCCATCGCCTCCCCATCGTCTCTCCATCGCCTCCCCATCACATCCCCATCGTCTCCCCATCACATCCCCATCGTCTCCCCATCGCCTCTCCATCGTCTCTCCATCGTCTCCCCATCGCCTCCCCATCTTCTCCCCATCTTTTCCACATCGTCTCCCCATCGTCTCCCCATCGTCTCCCCATCGCCTCCCCATCACATCCCCATCGTCTCCCCATCACATCCCCATCGTCTCCCCATCGCCTCTCCATCGTCTCTCCATCGTCTCCCCATCGCCTCTCCATCGTCTCCCCATCGCCTCTCCATCGTCTCCCCATCGCCTCTCCATCGTCTCCCCATCTTTTCCACATCGTCTCCCCATCGTCTCCCCATCGCCTCCCCATCACCTCCCCATCGTCTCCTCATCGCCTCCCCATCTTCTCCCCATCTTTTCCACATCGTCTCCCCATCGTCTCCCCATCGTCTCCCCATCGTCTCCCCATCGCCTCTCCATCGCCTCCCCATCGCCTCCCCATCGTCTCCCCATCACATCCCCATCGCCTCTCCATCGCCTCCCCATCGCCTCCCCATCACATCCCCATCGTCTCCCCATCGCCTCTCCATCGTCTCTCCATCGTCTCCCCATCTTTTCCCCATCGTCTCCCCATCGTCTCCCCATCACATCCCCATCGCCTCTCCATCGCCTCCCCATCGCCTCTCCATCACATCCCCATCGCCTCTCCATCGCCTCCCCATCGCCTCTCCATCGCCTCCCCATCGCCTCCCCATCGCCTCTCCATCACATCCCCATCGTCTCCCCATCACATCCCCATCACATCCCCATCGCCTCTCCATCGCCTCCCCATCGCCTCTCCATCGCCTCCCCATCGTCTCCCCATCGCCTCTCCATCGCCTCCCCATCGTCTCCCCATCGTCTCTCCATCCTCGTCCCTCAGAAACTTCTTTTTCGCTCTCAGGACGGTTCTAGATAAACTGGACCTTAGGGCGGTTAAATAAAATGGTTCCTTGTTTCCGTCTGAACGTCTCACCTCCTGCTGCTGATGTCTGAATGTTTTTTGGAAGTCTGTAAATTTCAGGCTTTGGGATTTTCGTTAACTTTGCAGCAGATCTTTGATCAGGCGGCGGTTTTAGTCGGACAGTAACAGCAGGTGCGTTTCTGTGCTGCAGGACTCTGTGTGAGAACCTGGAGGATTTGTCTCTGGCGCTGTCCATGACGTCCCATCCGCTGTTGGTGGAGCTGCTGAGAGACGAGGACCGGAAGCTTCTGATGGAGCAGATGAGGAAGAGGTCGGCCACCGTCAACCTGAGCGCCAAACCCCTCCCGTCTTTCTACGACATCCCAGGTAAGGAGCCGCACCCCCTGCTGCCCTGCGGGTCTCTGCTCAGAGGGTCTCAGTCGGAGCTTCTGTCCCTGCAGCGTCCGCCAGCGTGAACATCGGCCAGCTGGAGCAGCAGCTCATCCTGTCTCTGGAGCCGCGCCGCATCAGACAGATCCTGATCGAGCTCCACGGCATGGCGGAGCGGCCCTTCTGGAGAGTCAACAGCAAGGTCCCCCCCCCACCCCATCCCATCCCCTAACTTTGATTAATCTGTAAATGAGCTTTGAATGATTGGACCAATCAGCTGCTCTCTGTCCATCCAGTGGGTGGTTCCTCCTGACTACATCAACGTGGTCCTCGCCATCAAAGACAGCCTGACCAAAGACCTGGTCTACATCCTCATGGCCAAAGGACTCCACTGCATCTCCATAAAGGTGGGAGCACTGGTCTCTATTTATTCACTGGATTGCTGATTGTGAAGCCATCGGCTGCCATATTGGTACTCCCCACTAGAGACGTGCATTAAAGATGCCTCCCTGTGCAGCATCTGGCTGCTAAAACCAGCAGTTTTCTGTCTGCAGGAAGATGTTCCACTGGTAATTTCCCAGTCTGGATGAACTAAGCAATAAATCCATCTATAGCCGATGGATCCTATAGTTTAGTCTGCAGACTAACATTAGTCTCAGACTGACTGGAAGACATTGACTGAGTTAGACACTGACATTGGGTGTTTGTTGTATTTCTCATTTGAAAAAGTCACGAGCTGAAAATATATTACATGTTATAGTGAGGGATATATCTATATGTGTGTGTCTATTAGGGGTGGAACGGTTCACAGAATCCACGGTTCGGTTCACGGTTTTTGGTTCGGTTTATGTTGATTGTTAGCATGACATGTTGGTCGTGTTGCTGTTAGCATAAACAAAACGTGTTGCACAATGCTTGCACACTGTTGCACTTTTCTCCACAGCTTTCTTCCCGCCGTCAGCGTAGGTCACTCTAAATGCAAAGTGGTCCCATACAGCAGACCTATAAAGTGCTGCTGGCGCGTCTTCCAACTCCTGTTCTTTCCCACTCGCCATACCCACACAATTCTCCACAACAACTGATTTTTTTCTGCTACACCCGGCTACGCTGCTTCGCTTCTTCTTCTTCTTGTTTACTACTGGTGGTTGGCTTTGGTCACAGTACCGCCACCTTCTGCTCTGGAGTGTAAACGCTTCGCCTATGAGAAAAAGGAGCAGCGCATGAACCGAACGCAACACACACGAACCGAACCGAGACAGTCGAACCGAACGGTTCGGACGGTTTTCATAAACCGCTCCTACCTAGTGTGTGTGTGTGTGTGTGTGTGTGTGTGTGTGTGTGTGTGTATACACCTGTACCAATCAGCAGTCCAGTGAATAGAGCTCAGAGCCAAACCTGCTGGGAGAATTGATGGTTTAGGTTCTGCTTGTCTGGAAACGGCGTCTCTGTCGCCGCAGGACTTTGGCCACGCCCGCCAGCTGTTCTCAGCCTGCCTGGAGCTCGTCACCGAGTTCTCCCCAAAGCTGCGGCAGGTGATGCTCAACGAGTTGCTGCTGCTGGACGTTCGCGCTCACGAAACCACGGCGGCCGAGGGCAGCAAGGAGCGGCCGCCGCCCGACCTGGTCAGCCGGGTCAGAGGGTACCTGGAGATGAGGATTCACGGTGAGCGAGCGGACCGCCGCGCCGATGCTTCTGAAGGTCCTCCTCCTCCTGAATGTCGTCCTGGTTTCTCTCCAGACGTTCCTCTGCGTCAGGTGATCGGGGAGGAGTGCGTCGCCTTCATGCTGAACTGGAGAGAGAACGACTACCTGACGCTGCAGGTGCCGCCGTCTCTGGTCATGAACAACCCGTACATCAAGGTGAGCCGCAGCGTGTAGCTGGCGTCTGGAGGTCAGTGTCGCATGTCTGAACCGTTTCCCCTCCTGCAGCTCGGCCAGCTCCTGGCCTCCACCTGCAAAGAGCTTCCCGGTCCTAAAGAGAGCCGGCGCACAGCCAAGGAGCTGTGGGACGTGGTGGTCCAGGTCTGCAGCGTCTCCGTCCAGCACAAGAGGAGCAGCGACGGGCGCCTGGGTCTGATCAGGCAGAGGGAGTCGTCTCTGGGCATCATGCCGCGGTGAGTCCTCAGGCGGCTGCATTATATCCGCTAAATGCTCGCTTCGATTCTCATTCTGCTTTCTTTCCACATCCAGGAGCAAATTCATCACCTTCGTTAAGAAGCTCAGAGTAAGCGCCCTCGTTTGGAGAAAACCACCCCGCTCGTGAAGTCCTGAGCTCTAACAGCTTCTCCTCTGTCCCTCAGGAGCCGCTGGTGCTGACCACTCTGATCTCGCTGTTTGTGAGACTCCACAGCATCGTCCGAGTACGTCGCCATCTTCCCTTTGCTGCTGTGTTCAGATTTTATTCATTTCCAGAACAGAAATGGAGCCAAATATCTGATTAAGCAGCTTAGATCTCATCCGGAAACGGAGGTTTAATTTACCGCAGAGCAGGAAATGATTGATCCTCATCAAACCGGCACCGACCCACGGGTTTACAGAAACACCACATGTTTAGATCCAAAGCAGGATTCAGCTTCAGATGAACTGATGTCCATGCAGGAGGCATCGGGTGAAAAATGTCCCAGTAATATGTAGCAATAGTTGCTGCTTTGGCAGGACGCTGGGAGCCATGTTGCCAGGGGCCCCTGCTGCACGGAGCCATTAGAAGAACACTGACGATGAAAGACCTATTGCACGCCGTGCTAATGTAGCCACTGATGCTAACAGTAGCCAGTAGCACAGCCGCTACAGTTAACCTAGCCTAGTTTACATACATTTAATCCAAACGTGAGACTTTGCTGCTGGTCGGCTCCTCGTTTCCAGGTCCAGGTTCATCAATCTGGGTTCGATTCCTCTGGTCTTTCTCAAGGTGAAAACCGTCCGACTGAATTTTAATGATCGTTTTCAGATCATTTACTGCAGTTTCTATCCAGTTTAACCTTATTATAGTTTCTAATGAGTGAATTTCACTCTCCAACCAGTAGATTAGTGAGGTTAACGATACTTTACCATCATATTAAAGGTATAGAGGAGGATTCCTAAATAGTTCAAATCAATCCTCTGGACTTTGTTTCCAAGTTTGAAGACGTTTCTCTTCCATCCAGGAAGTTTTTTCAATCCAAAATGTCAGAAATAGCGTTTAGTTCCAGGTTTTATCCAGCAGCCCAACAAAGCCTGGTTTTAGTTTAGAAAACATGCAGATAGAAACGGATGAACAGGTCCCCCCCTTTGGAATGGGGGTCGTTTTGGAACGCCCCATACCTGTCTATGTCTCTGAAAGGGGGGTCGTTAGAGGGAATAGTTGGCCTGGATGAACAGGGGAGGTCTTCTGTTCTCCTGTAAAGGAGTTGGAGCTGCGATGATGGCGGGAAGGAATCAACTTAACTATGGTATTGTAGGTTGTTAAACACTATTAGGTTGAAAACCCCAAATAAAAAGCGGACAGGAAACAGGAAGTCAGTTTACGGACCTGAGTTCATCAGGAACGGACCAGCCGAAGGGTCGGATGGGTCCTCAGAAATACAGCTAAACACTGGAACTAAAATGATAAAACCCGCTCCCAAAGGGGAGGGGTTAAATCCAGAGAGTGGATTTCATTGTTCTGACGGTGGAATGACAATAAAACACTGGGGAAAAAAAGAAAAATCAGGGGATGAAGACGTCTGCCCTCTTCATCGTCTCTGACTGCCGCAGGTCTCCTCTATAGATGATCTTTGCAGCAGGAGGGCTCACTCTGTCTGTTTTTCTGGATGTTTCAGATTATAGAAAATGCTCCATGCGTCGAAGGAAAGGATGCATCACTAACGGTTCCTTTGTGTCCAGAGATGCTTTAACTGAACAGAATAAGACATTCAATGACTGGGCATTGGACATCAGACTCCATCCAGGTTTATGTTTAAGAATCCTGGAGGGATCCGGATGAAAATGATCCAGTCCAGTTTTTTTAGGGTCCAGGATGACTTCCTGTCTACAAAGTGATCAGTGACCCGTGTGAAACGGCGTTTTTCAGTCCATCTGTGATTCAGCGGCTGCTTCCTCCTCCGCAGGACGACATCGTCAACGAAGTGACCGCCGAGCACCTCTCCATCTGGCCGTCCTCTCTTCCAAAGTGAGTTCTACCGGGGGGGGGGAGCGCCTCCGTGTCGCTCTGCAGCGTCTCTGACCCGCTTCCTGCTGTTTGTCCTGAGCAGCATTCAGGCGGTGGACGTGGAGGCCGTGGCGGTGACGGTCAAAGAGCTGGTGACCTACGCCCTCACGCTGAACCCCAACAGCCAGTCGTGGCTCGTCACGCAGGCGGACATCTACTTTGGTGAGCAGCGGTAGCCTTCTGACCATCAAACCGCTTCAAGTTAGAGTTAAACACAATCCACTGGACTTTGTTTGCAAGTTTGAAGACGTTCTGCTTCCCATCCTGGAAGCTTTCTCAATTGAAAATGTCTGGATTAGCGTTTAGTTCCAGACTTTTATAGAGATGCCAAACTAAAGCCTTGTAACGGCTTAGAAAACCTGCAGATTGAAACTAGAAAACCAGCTCCGCCCCTTAATAATGGGAGTCCTTGAGGTCGTTATCGGCCTGCAGTACCTGTTACTGGTCCACGCCTCTGAAAAGTTCATTTTCAGAACAAAGTTTAATTAATTAATCCAGGCATTTTGGAAACCAAGTCCTGCGGATTGTTTTTTTTTAACCTTTGTGGAACGACTGAGAATCTCGGCCTCAGGTGAATCTCCTTTCTACATGTTGTTGCAGTGACCAATCAGTACTCAGCTGCCCTCAGCTTCTACCTGCAGGCTGGAGCCGTTTGCTCAGACTTCTTCACTAAACCCGTCCCTCCTGACGTTTACACTGACCAGGTGAAACCTCACACCGCTTCCAGCTTCTGGTATAAAACCACACCTTCTAGTCAGTGCTCCAGTTGAGGGGGGTGACATTGTTTTTAACAATCACCCCCTTCTTAAATGACCATCCCCTGCACTGCAAAAAAATCTAAATCTTGATAATTTTTTTTTTTTTTTAAATAAGTGCATATGAGAAAAAAAATGAATAAAATAGAAATTGAAAAAAATAAATTTAGATATCTCCAACTTTATTTTTTTGATGGAGACATTTTTCAGTTTAATTACTGATTACACTTTTTAATTGTTTAAATTTACGAAACGTTCTTTTCAAAAATAATGGAAGAAAATTGACTCCATAGTTGGACGAAAGCTCCTGATTGTGAGGTGCATTATGGGAGTTAAACAGCAGGGGGCGCAGTGGGTCAGACCTGCAGAACCGTAACGGCCCGGTTTCTTCTTCAGGTTCTGAAGCGGATGATCAAGTGCTGCTCCATGATGAACTGCCACACGCAGGTCAGAGGTCACAGCTGTAACGTCTGATCGGGGGGGGGGGGGGGGGGGGGGGCGGTCTCTTCCTCAGGCTGAACGTTTCCTCTTCTTGTCCGACTCTCCAGGTCGCGGTTCTGTGCCAGTTTCTCCGGGAGGTCGACTACATGACGGCGTTCAAAGCTCTCCAGGAGCAGAACAGGTAAAGCCCCGCCCACACCCGATTCCCCGCCGCTCCGTTCCCCTCAGCCGTCACTAACCGCAGACGCTTTCACAGCCACGACGCCATGGACTCCTTCTACGACTACATCTGGGACGTCACCATCCTGGAGTACCTCACCCGTATCCTTTCTGATTCTGACTCCTCCTCCTGCGCCTCCTCTGAGGAGCTGATGCTGTTCCTCCCTGACTCTCAGCTCAGACATTCACCACAAACGAGGCGAGATGGAGAAGCGACAGATCGCTGTGAGTCTGCAGGAGGAGGAGGGGCTTAGTTACATCACTTCCTCCAGAGCCATGAGCTAAAGATGGGATCAATCTGAAGCAGGAAGCAGCAGGTTTAACCGTTTGCTCCTCCCACTCAGGTGAAGGCGATCGGACAGACGGAGCTGAACAGCAGCAACCCGGAGGAAGTCCTGCAGCTGGCCGCTCAGAAGAGGAAGAAGAGGTTCCTGCAGGCCATGGCCAAGCTCTACTTCTGAACACGTCTAATAAACGCTCCGGACTCTCTTAGTGACCGAAAATAAAGATGAAAACCCACGAAGCTGCTGCTGCTGTTTCTAATCCACAGACGGACGGTGGAAGACGAGCCAGCGAGGCGCGGCTCAGTCAGGAAGATGAAGGCTGATCGGCCGCGTCCTCATAAGAGCAGAAATCTGATTCACATCTGATCATTCCTGCTCCTAAAACACATCTGAAAGGAAACAAATCTGATCCAGATTATAGTCTGACTATTCCCTGGATTATAAAGATTATGTTTATTTTAAGGAGAACTCTAATAGTCCAGATTATAATCTGAGGCCTGCTGTTCTCTCAGGAACGTCTTCCTCCTCGTATTTCCACAGTTTTATTGTTTAAATCTCAGCGTTTAGCCGTAGTTCTGAGGACTATCCAACCCTTCATCAGGTTCTGTTCCTGATGAACTCGGGTCCATAAACCGACTTCCTGTTTCCTGTCTGCTTTCTTTTTATCAGGTGCTAATAATCTGTTTTCAGCTTAAAGCAGCTGTTTTATAAAAAAAAAAAACTTCAGGTTTCACAACAGAAAAATAATCAGAAGGTTTAGGAAAATAAAACAAGGCGTTTAATTGGAACTGGTGAGAAAAAAGGTTTCAGAATAATGAAATGTGATCATGACAGACGGAAAGTAAAATGAAACGGTTAAAACACGATGAGAAGGAAGGGAATTCATTTTCTCTCTTCCAACTCAAAGGATCCATCAGATTGAGGATCACATCAACCTTCCTGTTCGCCTCGTGGAAGAAAAACGATCTCTGACATTTTTTTAACACCAAATTTTAAACACTGAAGTTTTATCTGGTGAAAATTCAGCTGCAAAAAATTCAACTGCAAATGTGTTTAGCTGAACTCAAGCCAAAGCAATATGGAAGAAAAACTGTCTGGATTCTGCCTTTTATTGGTACGAGTTTTAAACAATTTTTTTAGCATCGAATTTTAAACTGAATTTTTTTAGCATCGAATTTTAAACAATTTTTTTAGCATCGAATTTTAAACACTGAATTGTTTTAGCATCGAATTTTAAACACTGAATTTTTTTAGCATCGAATTTTAAACTGAATTTTTTTAGCATTGAATTTTAAACACTGAATTTTTTTAGCATCGAATTTTAAACACTGAATTTTTATCTGGTGAAAATTCAACTGCAAAATAATTCAGCTGCAAAAAATTCAACTGCAAATGTGTTTAGCTGAACTCAAGCCAAAGCAATATGGAAGAAAAACTGTCTGGATTCTGCCTTTTATTGGTACGAGTTTTAAACAATTTTTTTAGCATCGAATTTTAAACACTGAATTTTTTTAGCATCGAATTTTAAACACTGAATTTTTTTAGCATCGAATTTTAAACACTGAATTTTTTTAGCATCGAATTTTAAACTGAATTTTTTTAGCATTGAATTTTAAACACTGAATTTTTTTAGCATCGAATTTTTAACACTGAATTTTTTTAGCAACGAATTTTAAACAATGAATTTTTTTATCATCGAATTTTAAACACTGAAATTTTTTGGCGTTGAATTTTAAACACTGAATTTTTTTGGCGTCGAATTTTAAACACTGAATTTTTTTAGCATCGAATTTTAAACACTGAAATTTTTTAGCATCGAATTTTAAACACTGAATTTTTTTAGCATCGAATTTTAAACACTGAATTTTTTTAGCATCGAATTTTAAACTGAATTTTTTTAGCATCGGATTTTAAACTGAATTTTTTTAGCATCGAATTTTTAACACTGAATTTTTTTAGCATCGAATTTTAAACACTGAATTTTTTTAGCATCGGATTTTTAACACTGAATTTTTTAGCATCGGATTTTTAAAACTGAATTTTTTTAGCATCGAATTTTAAACACTGAATTTTTTTAGCATCGCATTTTAAACAATGAATTTTTTTATCATCGAATTTTAAACACTGAAATTTTTTGGCGTTGAATTTTAAACACTGAATTTTTTTGGCGTCGAATTTTAAACACTGAATTTTTTTAGCATCGAATTTTACACTGAAATTTTTAGCATCGAATTTTAAACACTGAATTTTTTTAGCATCGAATTTTAAACACTGAATTTTTTTAGCATCGAATTTTAAACACTGAATTTTTTTAGCATCGGATTTTAAACTGAATTTTTTTAGCATCGAATTTTTAACACTGAATTTTTTTAGCATCGAATTTTAAACAATGAATTTTTTTAGCATCGGATTTTTAACACTGAATTTTTTTAGCATCGAATTTTAAACACTGAATTTTTTTAGCATCGAATTTTAAACACTGAATTTTTTTAGCATCGAATTTTAAACACTGAATTTTTTTAGCATCGAATTTTTAACACTGAATTTTTTTTAGGCATCGAATTTTAAACACTGAAATTTTTTTAGCATCGAATTTTAAACACTGAATTTTTTTAGCATCGAATTTTTAACACTGAATTTTTTTAGCATCGAATTTTAAACACTGAATTTTTTTAGCATCGAATTTTAAACACTGAATTTTTTTAGCATCGAATTTTAAACTGAATTTTTTTAGCATTGAATTTTAAACACTGAATTTTTTTAGCATCGAATTTTTAACACTGAATTTTTTTAGCAACGAATTTTAAACAATGAATTTTTTTATCATCGAATTTTAAACACTGAAATTTTTTGGCGTTGAATTTTAAACACTGAATTTTTTTGGCGTCGAATTTTAAACACTGAATTTTTTTAGCATCGAATTTTAAACACTGAAATTTTTTAGCATCGAATTTTAAACACTGAATTTTTTTAGCATCGAATTTTAAACACTGAATTTTTTTAGCATCGAATTTTAAACTGAATTTTTTTAGCATCGGATTTTAAACTGAATTTTTTTAGCATCGAATTTTTAACACTGAATTTTTTTAGCATCGAATTTTAAACACTGAATTTTTTTAGCATCGGATTTTTAACACTGAATTTTTTAGCATCGGATTTTTAAAACTGAATTTTTTTAGCATCGAATTTTAAACACTGAATTTTTTTAGCATCGCATTTTAAACAATGAATTTTTTTATCATCGAATTTTAAACACTGAAATTTTTTGGCGTTGAATTTTAAACACTGAATTTTTTTGGCGTCGAATTTTAAACACTGAATTTTTTTAGCATCGAATTTTACACTGAAATTTTTAGAATCGAATTTTAAACACTGAATTTTTTTAGCATCGAATTTTAAACACTGAATTTTTTTAGCATCGAATTTTAAACTGAATTTTTTTAGCATCGGATTTTAAACTGAATTTTTTTAGCATCGAATTTTTAACACTGAATTTTTTTAGCATCGAATTTTAAACACTGAATTTTTTTAGCATCGAATTTTAAACACTGAATTTTTATCTGGTGAAAATTCAACTGCAAAATAATTCAGCTGCAAAAAATTCAACTGCAAATGTGTTTAGCTGAACTCAAGCCAAAGCAATATGGAAGAAAAACTGTCTGGATTCTGCCTTTTATTGGTACGAGTTTTAAACAATTTTTTTAGCATCGAATTTTAAACACTGAATTTTTTTAGCATCGAATTTTAAACACTGAATTTTTTTAGCATCGAATTTTAAACACTGAATTTTTTTAGCATCGAATTTTAAACTGAATTTTTTTAGCATTGAATTTTAAACACTGAATTTTTTTAGCATCGAATTTTTAACACTGAATTTTTTTAGCAACGAATTTTAAACAATGAATTTTTTTATCATCGAATTTTAAACACTGAAATTTTTTGGCGTTGAATTTTAAACACTGAATTTTTTTGGCGTCGAATTTTAAACACTGAATTTTTTTAGCATCGAATTTTTAACACTGAATTTTTTTAGCAACGAATTTTAAACAATGAATTTTTTTATCATCGAATTTTAAACACTGAAATTTTTTGGCGTTGAATTTTAAACACTGAATTTTTTTGGCGTCGAATTTTAAACACTGAATTTTTTTAGCATCGAATTTTAAACACTGAATTTTTTTAGCATCGAATTTTAAACTGAATTTTTTTAGCATCGGATTTTAAACTGAATTTTTTTAGCATCGAATTTTTAACACTGAATTTTTTTAGCATCGAATTTTAAACACTGAATTTTTTTAGCATCGGATTTTTAACACTGAATTTTTTAGCATCGGATTTTTAAAACTGAATTTTTTTAGCATCGAATTTTAAACACTGAATTTTTTTAGCATCGCATTTTAAACAATGAATTTTTTTATCATCGAATTTTAAACACTGAAATTTTTTGGCGTTGAATTTTAAACACTGAATTTTTTTGGCGTCGAATTTTAAACACTGAATTTTTTTAGCATCGAATTTTACACTGAAATTTTTAGCATCGAATTTTAAACACTGAATTTTTTTAGCATCGAATTTTAAACACTGAATTTTTTTAGCATCGAATTTTAAACTGAATTTTTTTAGCATCGGATTTTAAACTGAATTTTTTTAGCATCGAATTTTTAACACTGAATTTTTTTAGCATCGAATTTTAAACACTGAATTTTTTTAGCATCGGATTTTTAACACTGAATTTTTTAGCATCGGATTTTTAAAACTGAATTTTTTTAGCATCGAATTTTAAACACTGAATTTTTTTAGCATCGAATTTTAAACAATGAATTTTTTTAGCATCGAATTTTAAACAATGAATTTTTTTAGCATCGAATTTTAAACAATGAATTTTTTTAGCATCGAATTTTAAACACTGAATTTTTTTAGCATCGAATTTTAAACACTGAATTTTTTTAGCATCGAATTTTAAACACTGAATTTTTTTAGCATCGAATTTTTAACACTGAATTTTTTTTAGGCATCGAATTTTAAACAATGAATTTTTTAGCATCAAATTTTAAATACTGAATTTTGTAGCATCGGATTTTAAACACTGAATTTTTTAGCATCAGATTTTAAACAATGAATTTTTTAGCATAAAATTTTTAACATTTAATTTTTTTAGCATCGAATTTTAAGCACTGAATTTTTTTAGCACCTTTTTTTATCCGTTGAAAATTCCCCTGCAAAAAATTCAGCTGCAAATGTGTTGACCTTTAACAGAAAAAACTGCTAATTCAGCTTCTTTCAGCTGGGAACAAATCTATGCCCAACTGTTGTGTCACGTGACCAAATTAGCTAATTTCATTGGCTAGAAGCTGCTCAACGGCATTGAGAGTAGATGCTTTGCTTGAATTCACCAACAGGTCAACATATTTGCAGTTGAATTTTTTGCACCAGGAAAAAAATTCTGTGTTTAAAATTCGGTGTTAACAAAAAAAGGCAGATTCCAAAGAGATAGTTTTTCTGCCATAGTTCAGTCTCTTTCTGTCCCGCTCTGCGCTGCCAGGGGCCCAACAGACATCAGCGTAGAGGAGGGCTGATGCCACCACAGAGTTAGAGAAGGTTTGAAGCAGGAGCCGCTCACTCTGAAGGAGCTCCGCCTCCTCAGGAGGTGGAGGGAGGCTCTGGCCCTCCTTCTACAGGGCGTCGCTGTTATGAGTCCAGGCTATTATTGATGTGAACACCCAGGGATTGCAAACTCTCCACAGATTCTATGTCCCGCCCCTGGATGTTCACGGGGGGGTGAGGTGGGGGTCTCCTGAAGTCCATCACCGTCTCTCTGGTCTTACTGGTGTTCAGATACAGGTGGTTCTTTTACACCAGTCCACAAAGTTCATGATGATCCAGGCAGCCGGATGTCTGTCCCCTCCAGCTTCCTCCTCCAGCAGCTCTGCTCTGATGGTGTTGAAAGTCAAAGAACGTGTGAAGGGTTAATAATAATAACCCCTTATTGTCCTAGGAAGGAAAACCTTACAGAGAAAGTTTCTTGTCGGGAGAAAAGAGAAGGAGAACAGACCGAGGATGGGGCTCCTTGAAAAGTACTCTACTGCAGAAACCTCCTTTCTGCTGCTTTATTATTGGACTTCAAAGGAATAACAGGAGGGGTCAGAGGTTACCAGGAGGGGTCAGAGGTTATCAGGAGGGGTCAGAGGTTTACACATGATAGAGCATGACAGTTCCTTGTGCAGTTTTATTGCAGGTGATGATCAATCAGCTGCAACCACACAGGCTGGAGAGAACATGACTTTTCCTTTTCTGGGATTTCTTCATTCCTAGCGGGCCAAATGCTCTGAACTTATAAAATGATAACATACATTTTTCTAGAAACATGAGTCTCACTGTGCTGCAGGTGGGTGAGCACCCGCTGCAGCAGGTAGATGATGGTGTCTTCTATTCCCATGTTGGACAGATCTGCAAACTGCAGCGGGTCCAGGGCGGGGCTCAGCATGGTGGAGCTAGAATGATGCGCTTCATGGTCTTCATCAGGTGGGAGGTCAGGGTGACTGGTCCAAAGGGGGCCAGTCCCTTGGCATGCGGCGTGTTGGGGACCGGTACCCCACAGGGAGGGGGCCACCCGCAGGCGGAGGCTCAGGTTATAGACGTAGCTGAGGACCTCAGAGCTGGTCTGCATGAGTCCTCTGAGGGTCGCCGTCCGGTCCTGAGGTTTTCCTCTGTTGAAGGGCATCTGAGGGAGGACTGAAGGTATGGATGGTTCAGGGGTTGGTCAGAGTGGCGGCGGGGGGAGGGTAGGTATCTGGGAGACCTGAGGTTTGTAGATGTGTTCAAAGCTGATGATGTTCTGCTCCAGCTGCTCCTGCATCTTCCTCCCATGATGCCCTGATCCTCCACTGGAGCTCCTGCTGCTCCTCTCTGTCCCCTGAGGGCCCAGAGCCTTGGACCAGTTACCTGAAGGTCCACAGAGGTATACCAGACCAGAACCCAGACACATTTAAGATCTGTTGACGACTGAAAGTTTATTAGATTAGGATATTATTCCCCCCATTAACGGATGATTCCAGTTTCTCAATTATTTGTCTTGTAGTGTTACTATCGTCCACTAGAGGGTGTTGTTCACTCACTGTATTTGTTGCAGTGGTGCCTCCAGAAGTGTTTCGGGGGAGGGGGGGGGGTGGCAGATGAGGCCACTAAAAATCTTGGGGTGGCCACTGAAACTAAAAGCCATCATTTCAGGGTTTGAATCTTTTATTGTGGTAAACCTGCCTGTAGAAATTGTTGTTGCAACCTTTCTGAACCCTCCAGCAACTTTTTGACAGAAAAGCAACAAATCCAGCAACATTTTCTTTCTATGTTTGAGACTTTAGTGAAAAAAACATGAAAGCACCGCCTGCTCATGCAGCCCATCCCCCACTGATGGAGACTCAACATTTTATCTCATCCCCACCAGTTAAAATTAGATTTAGCTCTCTTATGTTTGTTTTTTTAAACTTTTGCACCAAAATAGATCCTCTCTGCATTTAATTCACGCAAAGCCTCCCAGCTGGTAAACAAACCCCAACCCTGTTTGCAAAAACTCATCATTCATTAAACATGTCTGCATTACCCAGAGAGCTAAGCTAAGTCACACTTAGCATCCATCATCCAACGAAGTGGAAAACAGTTTGACTGTATGTCAGAGCGACACCCTCTGAGTTTTACATCATTTCATGTTTTACATGTTATTATGTACAGCACAATGGAAATGTTAAATAGGCTTTATGTATATTTATATAGATAGATATATAATTAAAAACTAAATAAAACTCCTATCAGATTTATAGTCCCCACACTGCAGATATATTAGAATCTGTCCTTAAATTCCAGCCAAACCCATTTACACAGTAACAGATTAAAACCTTTAGATAAACCAAACATTGCCGCCACATATCTGACTCTATAACCATTAAAACAATTATTTTCATTCATTTCAGACGGAACTATTCACAGATTTCTATTATATTAAACTGAACTTCCAATGTTCACCACTGTTCTGCATAAAGAACGGAGCAGCGGACTTGGTCTCGCAATGAATCCTGGGATATCCAAGGGTATGGAGGATACATGCTGAAATCAGGCTAAAAGAAGGACGCATATGTAGGCCGCATAACGAGGAGTCTTGGAATCTGACGAAACTTCGGCACCGCGCTATGATGTAATCGACCTTTGAATCTGGCCTTCAGAGGACGCAGCCCATAAATTCGAACAGAGCCTCAGTTCTTTCTAGTTACCTCTAGATCCTGATGTTTCCCCCTGGTTATTCTCTGCTGCCCCCTAGTGTCCTTTCCCCTAAGCTCCTTCTAGTTACTCTCTCCACACCTGCTCCCTATTAGCTAATCAGTCCTTCCATTGTTCTGTCTCCCATATATTCACCTCCTGTTCAGTTCCTCATTGCTGGATCCTCGTCATTCTTTAGGTTTATTCCTTCTTAGGTTTTGGTTGCCGAGTTTCCTGCCCATCGTTTCTGGATTATGGCTTCTCTATTTTTACTGCTCCATTTCGCTCTTCAGTTCTGCATTTGTGTCCACTACAACATCACTCAAGCTTGACAATCTAAAGTTAAATATACATCTAAATGTAAAACTTATATCTCAGCCCAATATGTTTTTTTCAGTATTTTTTATTTTCATTCTAATGTCACAAGTACAGAGCAACGATATTCACTGTCTCCATTTTAACCCCTACCCTTGGGGAGCAGTGGGCTGCCATTGTGCGCTGCCCGGGGAGCAGTGTGGGGTTAAGGGTCTTGCTCAGGGGCCCAAACTGGCAGCTCATTCTGGATACAAACTCAGGCTTCCTGTTTGCAGGACGAGTGACTTACCACTTGCCCTAGCCAGCAGCATATACCCTAAATCTTAAATGTAAATATAAATCTGATGAAGACCATGGAGCGGCTCGTCCTCAGTCACCTCCGCACCACAGTGAGCTCTGCTATGGACCCCATGCAGTTTGCTTACCGACCTGGCATTGGTGTGGAGGACGCCATCATCTCCACCCTGCATCGCTCTCTGTCCCACCTGGAGAGGCCCGGCAGCGCTGTGAGGATTCTCTTCTTTGACTTCTCCAGCGCCTTCAACACCATCCAGCCGAGACTCCTGAGAGACAAGCTGGAGACTGCAGGAGTGGACTGTGACCTGGCCGACTGGATCCTGGACTATCTCACAAACCGGCCCCAGTTTGCGAGGACGGGAGACTGTGTCTGACATGAGGACCTGCAGTGTGGGGGCCCCCCAGGGAACGGTCTTAGCGCCCTTCCTTTTCACCCTCTACACTGCAGACTTCAGACACAACAGGGACAGCTGCGTCCTGCAGAAGTTCTCCGACGACTCCGCCCTCATTGGCCTCATCACAGATGATGACGACGCGGAGTACAGAGGACTCATTCAGGACTTTGTGGACTGGTGTCAGCTGAACCACCTCCTCATAAACGCGGGAAAGACCAAGGAGATGGTGGTGGACTTCAGACGCCGTCCCACCGTCCCTCCCCCAGTGAACACCCAGGGAAAGGACATTGAGAGGGTGGACACTTACAAGTACCTGGGTGTTCATCTCAACAACAAACTGGACTGGACTCACAACACGGAGGCTCTGTACAGGAAGGGCCAGAGCCGGCTCTACCTCCTGAGGAAGCTCAGGTCTTTTGGGGTGAGAGGGCCACTCCTGAAGACCTTCTACGACTCTGTGGTGGCATCAGCCATCCTGTACAGTGTGGCCTAGTGGGGCAACAGCATCACGCAGAGGGACAGGAAAAGACTGGACAAGATCATCAAGAGGTCCAGCTCAGTCCTGGGCTGTCCTCTGGACTCTGAACAGCAGGTGGGGGACAGGAGGGCCCTGTCCAAACTCATGTCTATGCTGGACCATGAGGACCACCCCCTGAAGGACACTCTCTCTGCTCTGGAGAGCAGCTTCAGTGAAAGACTGATACACCCTCGCTGTATAAAGGAGAGATTCCGCAGATCCTTTCTTCCTGCTGCTGTCAGACTGTACAACCAACAATGCTAGCTCCGTATCAACCGTATGTCCACCGTCACTTTACCTGTTATTATTGCATATCTATTGTATACTTCACTCATATCTATTTAACTCTGCAATAATTTAGTACAATCAATCATTTGCACAGAACTTTACTGTTGTCACTTTATACCAGTGTTTGCAACCTTAGCCTTAGCCATTTAACTGTTCACA
The DNA here is from genome assembly GCF_016077235.1 of Cyprinodon tularosa. Classification (NCBI taxonomy): domain Eukaryota; kingdom Metazoa; phylum Chordata; class Actinopteri; order Cyprinodontiformes; family Cyprinodontidae; genus Cyprinodon; species Cyprinodon tularosa. The sequence goes on along the minus strand of NW_024039741.1, from coordinate 164,986 downwards.
CCAAGTGTGACGGTCTTGTCTGTATATACTTAATGTATATTTTTTTATATATATTTTTAAATATTTTTTATACTTTGTATTCTTCTTTTTTCCTACTGTACTGTTCACTGTGATGCAACGCTGCAATTTCCCCACTGTGGGACAAATAAAGGATTATCTTATCTTAAATCTTGAATTTAAACTCTAGATCTAAATTTGAACCTAGAATCTAAATATTAGTTATTAAATTTAAATTTTAAATTTCCAACTAGCCATGCCCCTTTAATGGCTCAACAGGTGGCCACGCCCCCAATGACTCAACTCAGGTTTGCCTCAACAGCAGTGGCGGTTCTAGACCAAATGTACCAGGGGGCCATTCATAGTTTAGGAATTTAACATATTTTTGCCATAATTTAAGGTAAGATTACAGTTTCCTATAAAATCTGAATTAGAACTCAAGAAAAACTGATAAATTCAGCTGTAAAAATTTAAGCAATTTGTATTGAAAAAAAAAAATCATTTAGCAGAAGAAAACTGGGATACTATCTCAATACCAGTGAAGCTGTCAGCTTATTGCTTTTAAATATTTAGAAAAAAAACCCTGAATTTGTAAAGAAAAAAATGAAATAGATCCAAAGGACCTATCAGTTTGTTCCAGCGCAGATCATCATTACAATTTCTTTCAATATTATGTCTTCAGTACAGGGGCCATGACAGGGGCCAGGACATTATCTACAGGGGCACTGGCCCCCGTTGGCCCCTGTCTAGAACCGCCCATGCTCAACAGATACCTCCTTTATCATCAACCTTTTTTGTAGACCGATTAAAACATCAAACAATTGAAAACAAAGTGCTGAACTTTGTTAAAAATCCTAAAATATTCAATAAAAGAATGAAATGAAACCTAAAGATATAAAATAAGATGATAATAAAAATAGTTTTAACTAAATAAACAGGATAACAACAACCAAGTCCTGCCAGTGAGGCTCACCAGCAGAGACTCAGTTTGTTTAAAGTTTAAAAGATCAGTAAAAAAAACCGAAGCTGAGGCAGACGAGCAGCCGAACACCGACGCCATCTTGGCACTTAGATTTATAAGATTTAGATTTAACATGCATGTTTAGATTTATTTAAATGTTTAAAATGCATATCAAGCATATGTTTTTAATGTTAGAAAAATGCACTAAATGCTTAAGTAGTTAAATGAGAAAAACAGGAAATTCTTTGAAGCTTTTCTTTCGCTTCAAAAGCATCAAAAATAAATAAAAAGCTAAATATTTTAAAACAGTGTAAAGATTAAAAATACTATAAGATGCAGCCAGAATATGTCAGAATATGTCAAATAGCATCAATTATGGGGGAAAATGAAAATATTAATAAAACAGGAACTCTGTGATTTTACTCTGTAATGTTTTTTTAGCAGATTTTACCACATTAAAGTTCAGCAGTTTCTTCTGGTTAATCAACTGTTGAATGTTCTTGTGTTTTTGCTGATTATCGTTTGTTAATCTTATTCAGATCCCTAAGAGAGAGAGAGAGCGATGAGGCTGCAGATGCTCGACTTCCTGTTGGTGAGAAGCTGAGAAATGATCTGAGTTCAGCAGCAGGATCATCTCCTCGTCGTTCCACCAACATGAAGCTGCTTCAGTTCATCTTCATCCTCCAGCTGAGCTCCTTCTGTAGAGGTAAACCTTAAACCTTTATAAACTATTTATAAGCTTTAAAAACGGTTTCCTTTAACAACTTTTGCACTTTTGAAAATGTGAAAATGAGAGTTAAGTGTGAGTCTGCTTGGTTTTTTATTTCATTCAGGATGAATCTTCCTTTTGGTCTCGGCTCTTCTGTTTTTTTCTTTCAGTTTTCCTTTAAGTATTTAAACTTTGATAAATTATTGGGTCACTTTTGTTTGGATTTTAACCTGAAAGCCTGCTGGTGAAGATTCTCAGTCATCCAAGTTAAAGTCATTCCATCCCCTGGACTTTGTTTCCAAGTTTGAATTCCTCTAAAAAGGCTTTTTTTGTTGGGCTGCTGGATAAAACCTGGAACTAAACAATATTTCTGACATTTTCAATTGAAAAATCTTCCTGGATGGAAGAGAAACGTCTTCAAACTTGGAAGCAAAGTCCAGTGGATTGATTTCAGTTTCTTTATACCAGGTTTTATTATTTTAAGTTTGTTTTAGGTAATCTGTATCTTTTTAAAGATGTTTAAAGTGGAGATTAAACAGCTTTGATAAAGTGAAACCAGCCAATGGAACTTCCCCAGTGTCTGTGGCGGATGGGTTTGCTGGGAAGAAGCTTGTTGCTATAAATAATGTCGGCCATAAATCAACATTTCTTAAATTAAGTGTATTTACCCTTAATTTGAGCAGGTAAATAAGATTATTTGCCAATGGAATGAGTATTTTTTTCTCTTAAAAAATAAGATAATTAGATAAAATGCTCTTGAATTGAGGCAACAGTTTTTCTTATTTTAAATGTAAATTGTCTTGTTTTATTGGCAAAGTGTCTCACCTCCTCGATTCAGCAACAAATGCACTTATTTTAGGAAAAAATGACTTATTTAGATGTTATTTTTTTGCAGTGAGAGAAATTAAAAGCCCTGCTTTCATTATTTCAGCGTCTCTTAATGCTTCCACTCAAGCAGCTGAAACTCCTGGGAGGAATGAAACAGAGAAACCTGGAACCTTCAGCCGTGAGTAAAGTGATTCTCTGCTGTTATTTTCCCGACGCTTCGGTCCGCCATCAGGAGTGGCACCCTGCAGAGGTCATGTGATGCTGCTGCAACGACAGGATGTGGGGAGGCCTGTTTAGGAAATGCACTGGGCGGATTGTGCAGGTGCAAATCAAACTGAAATGGCAGAACATGCGGCGCTCCCACGCAGGCCTCTGTGCTCTGCAAAACAAAGCTGCTGCTAGTGAGACAAACAGCTTCAGTTTGAGCCCACAGGTCATCATCTCAGCTGCAGGATTACAGAAAAGGAGGCAGGGGATTAAAAAAAAGGATTTATATAAGATGAAAGTGGTGAGTGAGTTTTTATAATGAGGTATTTCTTTACCAGACCTCAGATTCACACTTATTCCTGTCCATCATATCGCCTTTAAGACTGGACTGCAGCACCTGATCTTATCTGGATATTTATTTCCTTTAACAACCTCCCTTTCAGAGACATAGACAGGTATGGGGCATTGCAAGCTAGCAAAAGAAGCCAAACGACCCTCGACGAAAACACAGACCTAAGACTACCATCGAGGCACTAAGGAGCCCTGAAGACCTCTGAATGGGTGGAGATGTTTAGAAATCAGATCTAAATCAGATCCAAAAAGATATAAATACTCTCTATGTTAGAAAAGTTACCAGTAATCTCGCTCCATGAGTGTCTGGGCAGGAAACAGTTTATCAGACGAGCTCTGCACCAATTTTTATGTCCAATTATGAAAGAGAGAAGATCCAGGTAGTCCCAATAGATGCTGAGCCCATAGCTATAGAAGAGAAACAGGACTACACTGGAAAACAGGCCAAGCTCCAACATCTAGAAACAAAGGTGTTGATGGCAGCAGCACAGCTGATATTTCTCTCCAGGATGGAGTCACAGCCAAACAGGAACAGACCAGATGAAGCTACTATGAGAAAAAGCAGAGAGAGCAGAACGTTAGAGATTGAACTAACAGATTCTGCAGAGTGGGAGAATAGAGATAGAATGAAGCAGAATGATGAAAAAGGGGTCCCTATGTCCTCCAGCAGTCTAAGCCTATAGCAGCAGAACTATAGAGATAGCTCAGGATAACCTGAGCCACTCTAACTAGAAGCTTTATCAAAAAGGAAAGTTTTAAGCCTAGCCTTAAAAGTAGACAGGGTGTCTGCCTCACGGACTAAAACTGGTAGTTGGTTCCACAGGAGAGGAGCCTGATAACTAAAAGATCTGCCTCCCATTCTACTTTTAGAAATTCTAGGAACCACTAGTAAACCTGCAGATTGAGAGCGAAGTGCTCTGTTAGGAACATAAGGAACAATCAGATCTCTGATATCAGATGGAGCTTGGCTATTTAAGGCTTTATATGTGAGAAGGAGGATTTTAAATTCTATTCTGGATTTAACAGGAAGCCAATGAAGAGAAGCCAGGATAGGAGAGATATGATCTCTCTTTTTCATTTTCATCAGAACTCTGGCTGCAGCATTTTGGATCAGCTGAAGGCTTTTAACTACAGTTTGTGGACTTCCTGATAGTAAAGAATTACAATAGTCCAGCCTTGAAGTAACAAATGCATGGACTAGTTTCTCAGCATCACCCCTGGACAGGAGATTGCTCATTTTAGCAATGTTCCTCAGATGAAAGAAGGAAATTCTAGAAACCTCTTTGATATGGGATTTAAATGACAGGTCCTGATCAAAAATAACACCAAGATTTTTTACTTTATTATCTGAAATCAGTTTAATCCCGTCCAAATGAAGCGACTGGCTAATCAGCTTCTTTTTCAGAGACTCTGGTCCAAAGACTATAACTTCTGTTTTGTCTGCATTCAGAAGCAGAAAGTTAAGAGTCATCCAGGTTTTTATGTCTTCAGACATGCCTGTAATCTATGTAATGGGTTAGCTTCATCTGGATTTATAGACAGATATAGCTGGGTATCATCAGCATAACAGTGGAAATTAATCCCATGCTGTCTAATAACTCTACCAATTGGGAGCATGTATAAAGTAAAGAGAATTGGTCCTAGCACTGATCCCTGTGGTACTCCACAGGTAACCTTTGAGCATGAGGAAGATCTATCATTAACATGAACAAACTGAATTCTATCAGATAGATCAGATTTAAACCAGTCTAGAGCTGTTCCTTTAAACAACAAAATATTCAAGTCTTTCTAAAAGAATATTATGATCAACTGAATCAAATGCAGCACTAAGATCCAACAGGACGAGCACAGATACAAGTCCATTATCTGAGGCCATGAGAATATCATTAGTGACTTTCACCAGAGCTGTTTCAGTGCTATGATGAGCTCTAAAGCCAGACTGAAACTCTTCAAAAAGTTCATTATGGTGGAAGTGATCGCAAACTTGTTTGGCAACTACTTTCTCAAGAATTTTGGATAAGAAAGGAAGATTGGATATAGGTCTATAATTGACCAAGTCATCTGGGTCAAGAGACGGTTTCTTAAGCAGAGGTTTAATTACAGCAACCTTAAAAGCTTTAGGTACATATCCCTGTAACAGAGATAGATTAATCACATCTAGAATGGAGGAGGAGATCAAAGGGAATGCCTCCTTAAATAACCTGGTTGGAACCGGATCTAACATCCAAGTTGAAGCCTTAGATGAAGACAATAGTTTTGCTAACTCTGAAAGTTCAACTGGATCAAAGCAGTCTAAACCGGTTCAGTTTCCATGACTACCTCAGATGCTGCCCCCCCCCCACCCTCCAGAGACAAACCAATCGCAGATAGAGGAGTGTTAATGATCCTATTTTTAAAAAAATCAATTGTATTTATAAAGAATCCCATAAAATCATTGCTGCTAAGAGCAGGTGGAATGGACGGTTCAACAGAGCTATGGCTCTGGGTGAGTTTGGATACTGGATTAAAAAGAAATCTAGGATTATTCTTATTCTCCTCTATTAATGAGGAGAAATATGCTGCTCTTGCTTTACAAAGGGTCCTCTTATACAGCAGTAAACCATTTTTCCAGACTAGGTAGGATTTATAGAAATAGAATAGAAAATCCCTTTATTGTCCCAAAGTGGGGAAATTGTGTGGTTAAAATCATTAAAAGGTTTTACTGGGGAATAGAAATGTAGATGTTTAAGACTTTGTTTAGTAAAAGCTGCTTCTGTATGAGTAACAACCATTGAGAGAAGTTAGATCTGTTTGTTGTAGATGTATTTGGTGCCCAGTGTCGTCCTCTGTCTGTCTCAAGGTCGTTCCTTTCATTCGTTCTTCTTGTAACCTTTGAACTTCAATCTTTAATGTTTTTCTTGATCCCTTTCCCTGCTTTGCAGATCTGCTGAAACAATTTAAAACAATAATCTGTGTTTCATGTTACGCCGATGATAATCAGCTCGCCGTTGCTAGATGTGCAAAGCCCTTTTTGCAAATAGGATCTAGATCTTATTTTGGTTTTCCTCTGGTTAAATAAAGGAAATGAACTGTCGTAACTTTCTGGTCCAGACGACCGACACTACAAAACAAACAAGTTTCTTTTTTAGGGCAGAAAAACTATTTTCAGTTGCTTAAAACCTGAAAAAAAAATTAAATATAGGGCAATACTTTTAGTCAGTTCGGAAATCCTGAATCCTTGAACATTATTGAGTACCAATAACTATACCTTTAGATTAGAGATTAGGCAAAGGTTTCGCTAACTTAAATTTAAGCTGTAAAATGTAGGAAAAACAAGTTTTGGATTAGGAGTTAGAAGCTGAATGCTGTTTTTTTTAATGTTTAATTCTAGCAATAAAAATGGCTGCTAAAGAGAAGCTACCAAACAAAATAACATTATACTTTCTGCACCAAGAGAATAAAGTATTACATTCATTTCTTAAAATAACTACAACATGCCTTAAGTAACCAATGGGCGGGGCCTGAGTGGACAAGTGGTTAGAAAGTGGAGCACTTCCTTAATGGAAAGCAGAGGTTAGAATCTCAGACTTTTACTTTCTCTAAAACAAGAGAAGTTTGGTAAAAACGCTCTTGACCAATTCCCCCATGAAGGGAAAAACTTAAAATAAATTCTTAAAGTCGTAGGGAAATGAAATAATCCCAAAATCTAGAAACTTTCTATTTAAAAAAAAAGAATTCTGTCTTAAAATCTGTGTTTTCTTTGTTATCCTCTACAGGCCAGTTAGTTCTACGTCAGCCTGAACACCTAAATTCGGCCAATCATATATCAACGGTCATCTGTCAATCAAATGTTTTCGGTCATAGCATCTTGATTCATGTGTTGCAGCTAATATACGCAACGGTTGAAATCAGAATCCTTTCCTTTCCCATTGAGTTGCGTCCCAGTGTTCACGGGGATGGACGTCTGTGTCTTCGGCAGGCGTAGAGCTAACAGAACTGGCAGCGTTGCGAGGCAAGGGCTCAAACATGTACGGCTGGAAGCCTTCTACACCAAACCAAGCTTCTGCCGCCCTGGCGTCCTCTTCCACAACATCTTCGTCCCCGCTTTCCTCCTCTAAATAAAAAATGGATGACGGAGGAGACTCATCCACGACCTCCGACACTAAACTCTCCTCCTCTTGCATGTTTCCGCTGTCCATAGCGTTCCTTGACAGCGTCATTTCTAAGTCACCAATTTAGTGCTACTTGGTCCCAATGGAATTTCCCATTGGGAACCTGCTAGCACTAAGTTGCTAACTGGTTAGCAAGATGCTTCCTACAAACTGGCCACAGCCAATCTGCTTGCAAACCTTCTGCCACAACAATCCCGCCCCCTTGATAAACGACCAATCACATTCACTTTATTCACTCGTGTAAAGTCGGGCACCACTGGGGAGAATTCGGAAATGCAACGTTTGGAACAGCCGCTTCCCTACGACTTTAAACTGACAATGCCCACGTGCATGGCAGCTGGATGCTGGAATACATCGGGTAAAAGTGAAAAAAAGAGTTATTCCACCTTTCTGATTCCTGATCCTCCACGGACGGGTTGGTCGTTGGATCGCCAACTTGTAGAGGGAGGATTTGCCATCGAACTTCTGGCCAGAGAAAAAACCCGTAATATGTAGCCAACATTTGGAAGAAGAATGTTTTCAAGATGACTTGGATAATAGCGCGTTGTGACAAACACCAGATACAGCACTGGGACTTGATCAACAGCCGATACCGCACCGTGACAATGTCACTAACCAGTAGGTGGCAGTAGTGTTCTTTGACAAACATGGATGCCTCCAGTAAAGCACATTCACATGAAAATGACTCTGAATTAAAAACACTGATCATTTATTGAACAGGATGGAATCATTTCAGATTTAAAGAACTTTCAGAAGTTTGGATCCTGAATATGAGCGACTTTTCCTTTAAGTAAGAAGTTTTGATATTTGTGGTTTATTCTTTATATTTTCTTAGTCCCCAAAATGTTCACATAAATCGGACAAATCCAGGATTCCAAGTTTCTATGGCAACGTCTGACAAACTTTAAAGCAAAACCTAAATAATAAAACTGAAGTCCTAAATGGAAACTGTTCTGCCAACTTTTCCGTTTATTTTTTAAGTGCAGGGTTGGTTTTCAGTTTGGGATGCAGGATCTTCATCGTTGGGAATTTCTCCTCCTCATCCTTTGCTTCTGTTTTTCTGTCTCTCAGCGAACCTCCAGGTTCATCATCTGAATGTTAGATGCAGATGGACTCTCAGGCTGCAGGGAAACAGGAGCGACGAAGCGGTTTCCCTTCCACGGATGTTTTTCGACGACGTGGCAAAGAGGATCTGCCTGGATCTGAATTGTGGAAGACCTCATGTGATACAGAAATCCACGCCTCCCCCCGGCAGCAGCTGCTTCCACGGCTGTTTGTACCACAACCTGAGTCTGCATAGCTGCACTGAGGCTGTGGGGACAGGCTGCATCCTGACCTCTGAAGTGGTTTGTGGTAAGGCTTTCCTGTAAAAATGTAAACTTCCGTAAGTTTGAAAAATAAATCAAGACAAAAAAAAAAATAGGCTGCATGGTTTAAAAATAGGGTTTAAAAGCTTTCCACTGGTGAAACTGAAGCTTTCACTATTTGAAATGAAACTATTTCCCTGATCTTAGCCTCTCCAATCCCACCGGGTTGCCGGCAACCTGTTTTAAGGCAACTAATAACTCAGAATGCTAAAACTTTCACCAATATAGATGTTAGACATCGTTGGAAAGCTTAGATTCTCCACAATTAAAGCCCCAAGTACATTTTATGGACACAGCGAGCAAAAAAAGCACAATTAACACAGATATAGCAGCATGTCAACATGTAAACATGACAAAGCAGCAACAACGAGCAAGCATGACTTTATTAGTGCTGCTCAAAAAATAAATATTATTTTAGAGAATAAAAAATAATCTTTGAGCCACGTTTGAACAGCTTGGGGTTTTTAAACATGTAATTTAGGTTTATAGTTCCTCAGTTATTTGCTTTTCCATTTGGGTTTCAGAATAGGTAGAATTTCCCAAAATGAGATGGATGCTCAAGAAAGTTAAATAAAAAAAAAATAAGCCAGTCAGTCAGTTTTGACATAAACCTGAGTCTGTTAATTATTGGTTAATTTAATAAGACGGTATTTAAATAAGGACAGAACAACTGCATTATCTTATTATAATTAAAGACTAATTAGTGATCAGACGGCGTTCAGGTGTAACAGCCAGGTAATGTGGTCCTCAGGTCATCAGTCCCTCCGGCTGTCAGGTCACGAGGACGGCTGCGCTGGACGGGTGGAGGTCTGGAAGAACGGGAAATGGGGAACAGTGTGTGACGACGGCTGGGATCTGAGAGACGCTGAGGTGGTCTGTTCCCAGCTGGGCTGTGGGAACGCCGTCAGGGTGACGGGTCAGGGGGGGCTGTTCCCTGCAGGGAGAGGACCGGTTCACCTGGATGAGCTGAACTGCACCGGCAGCGAGGAGAACCTGTGGGCCTGCAGGGCGGAGCAGGAGGAGAACGACTGTGGACACAAGGAGGACGCTGGTGTGGTTTGCTCAGGTCAGAATATGGTTTACATCCATCCATCATCCATCCATCATCCATCCATCATCCATCCATCATCCATCCATCATCCATCATCCATCCATCATCCATCCATCATCCATCCATCATCCATCATCCATCCATCATCCATCCATCATCCATCCATCATCCATCATCCATCCATCATCCATCCATCATCCATCATCCATCCATCCATCATCCATCCATCATCCATCCATCCATCCATCATCCATCCATCATCCATCCATCATCCATCATCCATCCATCATCCATCCATCATCCATCCATCCATCCATCATCCATCCATCCATCCATCCATCCATCATCCATCCATCCATCCATC
>NW_024039741.1:0-152500 GCF_016077235.1 Cyprinodon tularosa | reverse complement strand
TCCATCTTCCATCCATCCATCCATCCATCCATCCATCCATCCATCCATCATCCATCATCCATCCATCATCCATCCATCTATCCATCCATCCATCCATCCATCCATCCATCCATCCATCCATCCATCCATCCATCCATCATCCATCCATCCATCCATCCATCCATCATCCATCCATCCATCCATCCATCCATCATCCATCCATCCATCCATATGCGGTTCTCACAGATCTGCACCTTTTTAAGTCCAGATTAACACATTTTTTCAAACTGGTTTTTACTTCTTAGGACACATTGTTTTATGTTTCTGATTTTAGTTTTTTTTTTATATTTTAATCTTTCTCTAAAGCACTTTGGTCTTCCTGGTGTTGTTGTAAAGTGCTATATAAATAACCTTTAATTAGAGATATAATTCTGTAACATGTGTTCTGCCATCTTTGCTGTTATAAATTCTACATCTGGAAATCAAACAGCTCTTGCATGTGGTCAACACTCAACAAGTTTAGTTTGTTATAAAACTATTTACATAATAGCAGTATGCATATATATATATATATATATATATATATGAATATATATATATAGCGTGGCCATGTTTGTAATGCCCGGGCCAGGCCGTTCTGACTGCTGTCGTTCTTACATATCTCGCTCCAAATTGCCATCATGGCTTCATGTCAAGCTGCTGCCTCCCTTTGTGAAGCAGGAAAAAGACTAAAACAAAGAGAATCCAGCAGAACTTTTATTGCCTACCTGGAATGGGAGACAATAGTTGAAGAAACTTTTGGCTCTCACAGCTCAGGCTGTGGAGGCAGCGCCCCCTGGTGGTGCCTCCTGTTACAGATGAATGTTTTAATGTTAATGATAAAGTTTAAAGTTTCTGTCTTTCCTTCAGGATCCTCTGGGTTTGAAGAACCGAATGCAACTGTGACAGTTCTGACCACAGGTAAACATTTAGGGTTAGATTTCAATTCAAAACACAGATCAATAGATTCGTTATGAACATGTTTTAAAGCTGGGAATGTTTTTAATGAAGTGTTTCTGTTGGTCCCAGTTCTGATGACCTCCAGTCCTGCATATGTTCCATCTCCAGAACATCTCAGCATCATGGTTCTGTCTCTGGCCCTGCTGGTGCTTCTCATCCTGAACTTGGTTCTCTGCTGGCTTCATAGACGCCATCATAGTGAGTTCAGTCTGTTAACGGCGCTAACTTAATATTTAGTTTGAAGCTAAATATTTATTTTGCAAACTAAAAAACAAGCCCCTCATTTTTCTCTTAAAACACGCTAAATAAGTATTGCTCCTAATTTTTCACTGCTTAACTTTACAAACGGCGCCGCAAACACTACTGTTCAAAAGTTTGGGGTCACCCAAACAATTTAGTGTTTTCCTGAAAAGTCACACTTATTCACCACCACACGTTGTGAAATTAATAGAAAATAGAGTCAAGACATTGACCAGGTTAGAAATAATGATTTGTATTTGAAATAAGATTTTTTTTACATCAAACTTTGCTTTCGTCAAAGAATCCTCCATTTGCAGCAATTCCAGCATTGCAGACCTTTGGCATTCTAGCTGTTAATCTGTTGAGGTAATCTGGAGAAATTCCCCCCACGCTTCCAGAAGCAGCTCCCACCAGTTGGATTGGTTGGATGGGCACTTCCTGCGTACCGTACGGTCAAGCTCCTCCCACAGCAGCTCCATGGGGTTCAGATCTGGTGACTGCTCTGGTCACTCCATTACAGATAGAATACCAGCTGTCTGCTTCTGCTCTAAATAGTTCTGCACAATTTGGAGGTGTGTGTAGAGTCATTGTCCTGTTGTAGGATGAAATTGGCTCCAATCAAGCGCTGTCCACTGGGTACGGCATGGCGTTGCAAAATGGAGTGATAGCCTTCCTTATTCAGAATCCCATTTACCCTGTCCAGATCTCCCACCTTACCAGCACCAAAGCAACCCCAGACCATCACATTACCTCCACCATGCTTAACAGATGGCGTCAGGCATTCTTCCAGCTTCTTTTCATTTGTTCTGCGTCTCACAAACATTCTTCTTTGTGATCCAAACACCTCAAACTTCCTCTGTCCAATGTCTGTGTTCTTTTGCCCATCTTAATCTTTTTCTTTTATTGGCCAGTCTCAGATATGGCTTTTTCTTTGCCACTCTGCCCTGAAGCCCAGAATCCTGCAGCCGCCTCTTCACTGTAGATGTTGACACTGGTGTTTTGCGGGTACTATTTAATGAAGATGCCAGTTGGGGACCTGTGAGGCGTCTGTTTCTCAAACTAGAGACTCTAATGTACTTCTCGTCTTGCTCAGTTGTGCAACGCGGCCTCCCACTTCTTTTTCTACTCTGGTTAGAGCCTGTTTGCTCTGTCCTCTGAAGGGAGCAGTACACACCGTTGAGAGAAATCTTCAATTTCTTAGCAATATCGCGCATGGAGTAGCCTTCATTTCTAAGAACAAGAATAGACTGTCGAGTTTCAGATGAAAGTTCTCTTTTTCTGGCCATTTTGAGTGTTTAATTGACCCCACAAATGTGATGCTCCAGAAACTCAATCTGCTCAAAGGAAGGTCAGTTTTGTAGCTTCTGTAACGAGCTAAACTGTTTTCAGATGTGTGAACATGATTGCACAAGGGTTTTCTAATCATCAATTAGCCTTCTGAGCCAATGAGCAAACACATTGTACCATTAGAACACTGGAGTGATAGTTGCTGGAAATGGGCCTCTATACACCTACACTATATTGCCAAAAGTATTTGCTCACCTGCCTTGACTCACATATGAGCTTAAGTGACATCCCGTTCCTAATCCATAGGGTTCAATATGACGTCGGTCCACCCTTTGCAGCTAGAACAGCTTCAACTCTTCTGGGAAGGCTGTCCACAAGGTTTAGGAGTGTGTTTATGGGAATTTTTGACCATTCTTCCAGAAGCGCATTTGTGAGGTCGCACACTGATGTTGGACGAGAAGGCCTGGCTCTCAGTCTCCGCTCTAATTCATCCCAAAGGTGTTCTATCGGGTTGAGGTCAGGACTCTGTGCAGGCCAGTCAAGTTCATCCACACCAGACTCTGTCATCCATGTCTTTATGGACCTTGCTTTGTGCACTGGTGCACAGTCATGTTGGAAGAGGAAGGGGCCAGCTCCAAACTGTTCCCACAAAGTTGGGAGCATGGAATTGTCCAAAATGTCTTGGTATGCTGAAGCATTCAGAGTTCCTTTCACTGGAACTAAGGGGCCAAGCCCAGCTCCTGAAAAACAACCCCACACCATAATCCCCCCTCCACCAAACTTTACACTTGGCACAATGCAGTCAGACAAGTACCGTTCTCCTGGCAACCGCCAAACCCAGACCCGTCCATCAGATTGCCAGATGGAGAAGCGCGATTCGTCACTCCAGAGAACGCGTCTCCACTGCTCTAGAGTCCAGTGGTGGCGTGCTTTACACCACCGCATCCGACGCTTTGCATTGCACTTGGTGATGTATGGCTTGGATGCAGCTGCTCGACCATGGAAACCCATTCCATGAAGCTCTCTGCGCACTGTTCTTGAGCTAATCTGAAGGCCACATGAAGTTTGGAGGTCTGTAGTGATTGACTCTGCAGAAAGTTGGCGACCTCTTCGCACTATGCGCGTCAGCATCCGCTGACCCCGCTCCGTCAGTTTACGTGGCCTACCACTTCGTGGCTGAGTTGCTGTCGTTCCCAAACACTTCCATTTTCTTATAATACAGCTGACAGTTGACTGTGGAATATTTAGGAGCGAGGAAATTTCACGACTGGATTTGTTGCACAGGTGGCATCCTATCACAGTTCCACGCTGGAATTCACTGAGCTCCTGAGAGCGACCCATTCTTTCACAAATGTTTGTAAAAACAGTCTGCATGCCTAGGTGCTTGAATTTATACACCTGTGGCCATGGAAGTGATTGGAACACCTGATTCCAATAATTTGGATGGGTGAGCAAATACTTTTGGCAATATAGTGTATGTAGATATTGCACCAAAAACCAGACATTTGCAGCTAGAATAGTCATTTACCACATTAGCAATGTATAGAGTGTATTTCCTTAAAGTTAAGACTAGTTTAAAGTTATCTTCATTGAAAAGTACAGAGCTTTTCCTTCAAAAATAAGGACATTTCAATGTGACCCCAACCTTTTGAACGGTAGTGTACATCTTAAATATCAGCATATATTGTCTTTGTTAATCTATAAGGATATATTAGGTGAAATCGTATACATCCATGCGTATCGTAACGTTAAATTCCTGCTTCTTCATTAATAAGTAGCTGTTTTTTAAAGCTTGTGTTTGTTTTTCTGTGCTCAGTGTTCCCTGTGCAGCAAACTCGCTCCTACCAGAGATATTCCCACGAGAATCCCCAGAACCGCAACAAGGAGAACCTAAACCTGGTTAAAGTCGGTTCTGACCCGCTGCAGGCAGACGGTGAGTCTTCTAACAGCTCCATCCAACAGCTGCTTCAGATACTAATCATGTCTGCGCTTTTCCTCCATTATAACCTGTTTTCATTGGTTCCCTGTGATGGGAGGTTGCTGACTGATGCAGGATTCATTCATGATCACCCAGCGGTTCATTCTGTGTGTTTCTGTCTCAAAAAGTCCCCTCCAGGATTCTTTGGACCCAGATTAGTAGCGTTGACAGCGCGTCAGTAGATACAGACTATGAGCAGTATGACCCGAGCAATGACCCGTCTGTCAGGCTTTCAACCTTTCAGAGTGAGCTGCTCTCTTTTTCTTGCTCTTGCTTTGTCTCTGGGCCATTTGCTTGGTTTGGTTTCTGTTGTTGCGGTGGAAGATGCGCCGCAGTTCGTCTTCAGCCTCTGCAGATTGATGCATGTTGCACGGAAACTGTGCTGAAGGCTCTGTGATTGGACTGATGCAGCGTGCTGTTCCGTCTGCAGATTCTCAGAGATACAGAACCGAACCCAATGCTTCACTGAAGCCTCCAGCTCTGAGCGACCTCGCTGAGGAAGGTGAGTCACTGCAGAGATGCAACCCTTTGCACTTCTTACACACAAGGCTGTGGTACAACATTCAGCAGATTGTTTTTACTGATTTGATTTTAAGCTGTTATCAAAGACCAAAGTGAGAGATTTTAAAAAAAGATGAGAACCCACTGAGCAGCTGAAGCATCACATCATGAAGCAATTGTCCATAAAAGACAATTCTACATGTTTCTAGGTAGATTTCCAACCCCTATCTGGAATTAATAGTTTAATTTATATCTAAACCTTAAATCTAAATATTGGATCTAAGTATATGTCTTTTAATCAAATCTTTTATCTTTAAATCTACAGAGGGATTGGTTTTTAACCATGCCAAAACTCGTGGCTCCTCCCCCAGCGTATGGGGGACCAATCAGAAGGGGAAGATTCATGCGCTGGGGGTGTGGCCAAGAGTTAAGATAATAAAGAGTTTGGTAGATTTTTATACCTTCAAGCTTGCGATTTAAGATTTAGATTAAAGATATAGCTCTATATAGATATAGATTTAGATTTACATATCGCTTAGGCCTATATATTTAAAGATTTATATCTAAATTAAAATGTGTATGTAGCTCTAGGGTGTAAAAATAGATCTATTACATGCATACAGGTGTAAGTTTTAGATATGAATTAACATTTATAATTTATATTTTCCTTGAAATGTTGGAAAAGAATATTTAAATGTTAATAAAGAGCAGAAAACAACAGATTGGAAGTTTTTTGCTGAATTTTTACATTTTGGCGCCAAAATCTTAGCTGATTTCATCAGAGCCGTTTTTCTTCTCTGAAATAATCAAAGATCTGATGCTGTTGGCCTTCAGACTTCCTGCTCGGTTACAATAAGTATTCTTTAGAAGATGGTGCAACACAGTCTGGTTCCTGTTTGGTTTGCTTTCATGTTGCATGAAAACTTTGAAATGTCTCAGATATTATGTGGGCCCTAAAATCATTAATCCTGCTGAGTCTAAAAGGTTTTAACAAAACAAAAACATTTTTAAAACATGTTTCATCTGCAGAATAGAAATAGGCTTCCGTTAAAAAGGGACAAAAAGGAGCCGCAGCAAGAAAACAGCAAAAAGCTGTTAAATGGTTGAACATAAAAAGGAAATAAACGTTTTGTTTCTGTTTGAGGCTTCATGGTCCAGTAGAACACATCAGCGGAGATTTGATCGTCTTTGTTGTTTTTCTGGATCCTTAAGTTTTATCCAAACATGTTGCATCAGTCCAGTTATTAGAAAGTCTGGTCCAGCCATGCAGAAGTCCATTAAC
Source organism: Cyprinodon tularosa (assembly GCF_016077235.1). Lineage (NCBI taxonomy): Eukaryota > Metazoa > Chordata > Actinopteri > Cyprinodontiformes > Cyprinodontidae > Cyprinodon > Cyprinodon tularosa. Next base: position 146,234 of record NW_024039741.1, on the reverse strand, counting down.
GGGTCCGTTAGCCAGTTCTGGTCTGAGTATCACTGCACATACAGCAGTTAGTCAGGATACTTTACAGCAGTGGTTACTAAAGGTTTCCTGCTGGGTCTCTCCCACCAGAAGCTTTATCCTATAAACAATAAAAGTTTTTACTCAGCCTGTTTCACCTGCAAGGCCACACAATGCCTGAGTGAGGATGATTGTAAACAAGACAAACTTCTTCCCATAACAATCCAGATTCTTCCTCAAGGTTTATTCATAACATGTTTCTGTTTAACCAAAGTTTCTGTAATTTGCTTTGACTCTGAATAATTTAAGTAAGTGAGGCAAATGCTGTTGAGATCAGAACAGGTCTGATTACCGTGCAATAAGGGCCGTTTGATGAACTGTTCTCTCTCTGCAAAGATAAAATAAAGTGCCGACTGAGTGAAATACATCAATCTCTGTTTATTTAACTGGAGTGTTGCGCTGAGAGGTGTGGAAGGAAAAAAACTCAGCAAAGTTGGTTGGAGCAAAAACAAAAGGTCATTTATTAAGTCTCTTCCATCAGAGCATTGTTATACTTAGAACAACATGGCAGCTTTCCCATCAGACTCTTACTATAGCCAGCAGTCCACCTATATACTGCTATCCCCGCCTTCTCAATTTACCCACAGCCAATCAAAGTTCAGCCATCATGGCTCCCTCTATAAGAGAGCTGGGTTTGAGGCGGGCCTCCTCCTTAGCAAGGTTCCAAGATGGAAACACCCACAAAGGTAACAAACAATTCAAAAAACAAAAGAATCACACACACACACTCTAGAACCTGAACATTACAGAAAATCTTATTTCTTCTTAACATGGAGTGAATAGTTGAGTAATTTTTTCCCACAACACTATGCTTGAGTCAATTTTGTTTGGGGGTACTTGTAACTATTTCTCCATTTCCAGGAAGCTGCTAATTCCTTGTTCTTTCTGGTTCAGCTCAGCTTTTTAATCCTCTGCTGCTGTTTTTCATCCATCATGGCGGATAGCAGCCCTTAGGACTGAATCTGGACGCCACTGATCTACAGATTTAATGACGTTCCACAGATGAGAGAAACTCAGAGCAGATATTATTAATAGTTTATCATTTTATTAAGGTCTTATTTGTTGCCATGTGGTCAAGTTGTTCAGTAGAATGAGTCTCAGATCAGAGTCATAGTTTCTTTGTGGTCGTAGATTCAACCTTAAAACTTTATTCTATATTTAAAGAATGAGGAGAATCAAGACTCTCCTGTTTTTTTATAGTTGGTTTGTTTTTGAATAATAAATAATAATCATAATAATGCTCCTTATTTTGTGGCCTTTTTACGCTGAAGTTCTTTCCATTTGGTGTGGAATCTATAACAGGTGGTTCTATGCATCAATACATCCGATTGTTTCTGAAGGTTAAAGGTTCTTTAAAATTATTCTGAAAATTACACAGAAAAGTATTAATATTAGAAAATGTAGAGCAAGAGGCACATTGCTGCATGCTTTGTGGGAATGTCCGCTGATTTCTCCAATATGGAATAGTGTTATAAAATACATGGAGGGATGGTTAAGAGTAAACTGCCTATTTCACCAAGACTGTGCCTGTTGGGGGACAGGTTTGGTTCCAGGTGTCCATAAAGCAGCTTTCAGAGCACTGAACACTGGATTTGTTACCTGTGCCCGTCTCATTTTGACTCTATGGAAGATACCACAGACTCCAGCTTTCAAAACATGGAGAGAGAGAATGACTGAAAATACAGCCTGTGAGAAAATGCTTGGAAGACTGAACAACTACTCTGAGGCTGTAACAGAAGAATGGGACAGTTTTAGTGCCTATGTTTCTACTACATTGCAACAGTGATAACTTGGAACAACATTTAGGTTGCATTCGCATTTACACATAAACATATTAAATTAGGGAGTACCAAGTTCTGATCCGAACCTGGACAAGACCAGGATCGGTCAAGCTAAACGGGACTTAATTAGGTGTCGAGTCTGTATTTAATTGGGTGGAAACCAGGACAATGTGTGATGGATGTAAATGCGGTCTTACAATCAACAATGTTTACCTGACTGGTTTTGTTTTTTGTTTTTGTTATATGTTCATAAAACAAAATAAAAACTTTAATTACAAAAAATATTAGAAAATGTAATTAGTATTTTTGAATACTTAAGTACTTTTAACGTGAGTACTTTAGTACTTTACTTTCAGCAGATGTTTGACTTTACTTGTAGTTTACTAACATGTGACTACAAGTATCAATACTTTTACTCAAGTACTACTGCTGAGTATTTCATCCACCTCTGCCCAAATAAACTACAATCTCCCTTTAAGTAAAAAACTACCTCCAAACGGTCATTAAATGTGTGGTGGAGGATGTTGTTTCTTTGGGTGGATCATCTCAATCAGTGGTCCTCCTAACTGTCAATCATTCTGGTGATATGTTTATTTAAGGCCGTCCTTCGACCTCGTCCCCATTTCCACTAATCGTGGTCAGTCTGACATTGTGGAAAAATTGCAAATCTTCTTTCGGAAAGGAAGCTTATATGATCGATGCACAATTTTAAACAGAGTGTCCATGAGGAAAAAATGGTGTGTTTGGTTTGATTGTTACAATTTGTTTAGACTTATTACTGTTAGTTATTTTCATAACATTACATATTTTCTTTTGTAATTTGATGAATTCATTTTAAGTTGAAAGAGATACATTTTTGTTGGAACCATAACTCAGTTGTAATGAAATAAGGAAATAATAACAGTTCATAAATAAATAAATCTGTCGGAATTGTTCCTCCATAGTAGTGGATCTGAGATGAAATCCTGCTGATAATCTGGTATTAATATTTATAATCTAATGCTAAAGTTCTGTAAAGATTAGATTTGAATCTCTTCTGGTTGTTTGGATTATTTGTTCTGAATTGATGTGAAGCTGATTTTCTTTTCTCCGTTTTGGGTTTTTAGTCTGAATGAATAATTTTCCCTGTGAGATCTGGAAAAGGTCTAATATCAGAACATCAGTCCTTCTTCCTCTGCTTAGCGGAGACCCGGGTCTGGTACCGATGGTATCGATGGTATCGATGGTACCAACGGTTCCGATGGTACTGATGGTATCGATGGTACCGTTGGTATCGCTGGTACCAACGGTATCGATGGTACTGATGGTATCGATGGTATCGATGGTACTGATGGTACCAACGGTACCGATGGTATCGATGGTACTGATGGTACCAACGGTATCGATGGTACCGACGGTATCGATGGTACCAATGGTATCGATGGTACTGATGGTACCAACGGTACCGACGGTATCGATGGTACTGTGTGGGAAATGTTCTTCCTCTATCAGATGTTCCCAGTCTATTGCGATTCTGGTTCTGGGATGCCCCCCTCATGGGGGGCAAACCTAGAAACCCTCCAGGAGGATCATGTGACTGATGACGGAGCTGCCTTTGCTCCTTATTGGTTGGATGATCACCATCCTGAACCTAGAAGTGTGGTCAGAACGTTCTCTGTTTTCCTCCTTGTTCCAGGTTCTAGATCTCCAAACAAAGACTCTGCAGCTGCTGGTTTTCCGTACAGCAGAGCGTCAAAGATCTCCCAGGATTCCTTCGACTCCTCCAGCACCTCCTCCGGTGAATGCTACGAAAACGTGAACCCGAGCCACAAAGCCGACTTTCCTGGTGGGTCTGAGCCACGTCTCCCAGCAGAGGATTCATCAGCTTCCTCCTGGTTCATCTTTTAAAATCAAATCTTTTCTTCTAGATGAATATTTCAATGTTTCTAAAGAAGCTTTTAAAATCTGTAATATTTTCATATGTTGGTCTTATTCCCCTCTCTGTGGGGGGGTTCATACAGCGTTGCAGTTTATAATGACTCCATTATTCCTATTAAACTTAGAACCGGGCCAGAACCAGGCTGCTTCTAGCCCTCCGCTGTACACCAACTCTGGGATTGGAGCAGGAGGACACGCGTGTTCAGGTAAAGGTCGGCGGGGAGGCCACGCCCACACAGCAGCAGCACCTTCCCCCTGTCTAACATTTCTCTCTGCTGCCTGGACTCTAGATGATGATGATGATGATGGTGATTACTGCCCTGTGAGCCCAGACTAATGATGATGACGGTGATGATGATGATGGAATGAGATGCTGGCTGCTCTCAGAAATGGAGGAAAAAAACAAACTGCAAAAGCTTAAATCTACAGGTTTGACGTTAAACTGAGCTGTGAGTGAAAAGCACTGAGGAGAAAAAACTTAATAAACTCCAGGATGCTGAGGGGAACAAAAGTCACTTTGGACCTGAATCAAACTATCTGAATGTTGGAGGAGATCGTCAGTCTTCCAGGTCACAGTCATTCTAAAAAGTTGAAAAACAAACCACTGGACTTTGTTTTCCAAGTCTGAAGACGTTTCGCTTCCCAAGATAGAGACTAGTTGATAGGGATTAATAACTGACCCCGTATTGTCCTAAAAATGAGACCAACACAGCACACAAGCAGGAAAGGAGAGCGACCAGACGCACTGAGAAGTCTGTGGTCAACGCTGCTGGGACGTCTCAATGGGCCAGTATCGGTTGTTGCTGGCCAATAACGACTCCCACTATCAACGGAGTGGAGCTGATTTTCCAGCTTCAGTCTGCATGTTTTCTAATCCAGTACAAGGCTTCTGTTTGGCTACTCTATAAAGCCTGGAACTCAATGCTAATCCAGACATTTGGAATTGAGAAAACTTCCAGGATGGGAAGCGGAACGTCTTTAAACTTGGAAAACAAAGTCCAGCGGACAAACTAGCTGAAGCAAACTGAGCACGCTCAGTCCACCAGGAGGAGGAGGAGCTAATCACACTCAGTCATGATGAAAACGAAAGTCCACCGCCTGTCAAAATAAAACCGATCCAGTTTCAGTTACTCCAACCTGAACGGAAACAAACTCATGAATAAATCCTCGAGTCGTTTCCACAATCTGTCATTAGTTATTCAGCACAGATGGAGCCAGAATGGAAAACGGCGTCCATTTTTCCCAAATAAAGGCTAGATTTTCATTAAACTCTTGGTCATAGATAAACACTCTTATAATAATACATCTTTGCTGACTAAATGAATAATTTTTGGTTCTACATCATATCCACATTAAATAGGTTTTAATCAGTTACTCCTAGATGACTGGGAGAACTTACTTTCTCCCCATAAACCACAAAAACTGATCCCGAAAAACATAAACTCATTTTTTTCGCTTTATTGCACTGCAAAAACCATCTAGAAATAAGTAAAAAATATCTTAAATTAAGTGTATTTACCCTTCATTTAAGCAGATAAGATGATTTGCCAATGGAATGATTATTTTTACTCTTAAAATGAGATAATTAGTTAATATGCTCTTGAAATAAGACAAAGCTAATTTTTTTTCTTATTTTAAATGTAAATGGTCTAGTTCCATTGGCAAAGTATTCCACTTAACTCCTCATTTTAAGAAAAAATGCGCTTAATTCAAGCAAAAATTACTCATTTAGATTTCCATTTTTTGCAGTGTGTTGGAAAAGCTTTATTGCGTTATGGTTAATGCAGGCTAATAACTCTCAAATTTGAAATCAGTCAGGACCTTTCTACTGCTCCACCCTCTCTATTAGAGGAGAACCATTGGTTCTAGAAACGGTGACTAACCTCCGCAAACGATGCATCACCTGATAAGTGGCGGGTCACCCTGTAGCTCTGTCCCTGTAGAGAGATGAAGCTACTATGACGCTAAAAAGGAAATATAAAGTTAGAAGTTAAACTAAGAATAGAGTTAGAATGAAGCAGAATGATGAAAAAGGGGTCCCTATGTCCTCCAGCAGTCTAAGCCTATAGCAGCAGAACTATAGAGATCCCTTTATATAGATAGAGATAAGCTTTTAGCTTCGTCTTAAAAGAAACTTTGCAGCCGGGGAAAACTTCTGAGAAACTTCATGGCAGAACTTAATCAAAGCTGCAGAGCTTATTTAATTTACCTGTTACCGTTACATTTTTTAATGAAGTTAAAACTGTGAAAAAACACTTCTAATGTCAGCAGAACAAAAACAGAGGAAGCACTTCAACAGCAGCCGTTATCGGGATGCTGCAGCTTCGTCACTCAGATGTGATGAATATCAGATCTGCTTGAAAATGCTACAGGAACAGAGTTATCAACCTGGGAAAGGCCGTCAAGTCACCTGCAAGGAGAGCAAGACATCTTATTCAGCTCCAGGTCGTCCCAGGAGTGGACGTCCCACCAAAATTCAGTCCAAGGTCAGAGTGTGAACCTCAGAGGAATGACCCCACAGCTTCACTTCAGACTCTATAGCAGAGGTCACGGATTAGTGGACCGCGGTCCGGATCCGGATCCACCTGCTGGCTAATCCGGACCCAACCTGATTTAAAACATTTATAAAATACCGCATGTTGTACGATAACAGTGTCTAATTTCACTTGCTCTGCTTCTGCTGTTAATACGGTAAAGCCCTGGGGAGCGCCCGGCTCCAGGCTGCACGTGATCCAATGAGCCAATGAGCTGTCAGTCTGGGTTGCTGCTGCTGCTGCTTTTAAGACTCATTAAGACAGAAAAAAGAAAGAAAATAACAAACGCTCAGTTCAGGTGTTTTATTAAAAATGGGATTCAGGGAATTATCTATAAACCAAACTGAGCGATTGTTGTTCTCTACTTCAAAAAACACTTTAGATTTTAAAATGGAAAAATGTTCTATTTTTTAATATTTTTTAGTTAGAATCTCAATGTATAACATGAAATGTTGAATAAAAACCATGATTTTCTTTATCCGACCTGCTGATTTTTAACTGGTTCCCCTGATCTAAAGCCTCAGTTAGCAGATTCAACATTAGAGGTTGTGACCCTGAACCAGTCTGACCCACTGAAGGGTTGAAAACAAGATGGCGGCTCAGTAACTGTCCAGCACGGTAGTGGAGGGAGGATGGTGAGGGCTTGTTTTCCACTGTGGCTTCATCTCTATTCATCAGATCATGACTTCATAAAATCTGTTGACCTTTTTAAGATTATTTTGGTTTAGAATCATTTTTTTAAAAATCCTGTGACTTTATTTAAATTAAAACTTTGTACAGTTCTGCTCCTGGCTCTGGTCCACCCCCCCCAATATGGAGGAAAATTCACTGTGATGTTGGTGTTGAAGGTCGGTCTGACTGCTGATCTGTGAATGTCTCTGTCATTTAAAGCTTTTTGTTCGTATCGTTATGATGCCACCTACTGGTTTGTGACGTCACGGTGCGGTATCGGCTGTTAGCTGTTCTATGAGCCCTAATGCCGCCTGGTTAAAAGCCCTAGAATGAAACCACAGGTTTCTTCCTTTTATGGTTTGATCATGAATATTTAGATGAGCTGTGCTCTGATTGGTTGGTTTACAACGAGCCAAGCTGCTGAGCAAAGACGCATCATAGCAACAAGCACTCACTCACTGAAACATTGAAGTTGTTGATATGGTAGGGGGACCAGACGTCCTCCTTTTCCTGGACATGTCCTACTTTTTATACCTAAAAAATGTCCCATGGGACATTAATATTGTCCGAGATTTTGGTCGACTACGGCGCAGCAGAACCGAGCCGTCAGCTCCAGGGCCGGTCCAGGAACCCCGAAGGACGGGGGCAGGGAGCCAGCGGGGGACGGAGCGACTAAACCCGACCCTTTTCTTTTTTCTGTCAGAAACCCAAATCTGGTCACCATAGATCTGCTAGCATTGCTATCAACAGCTTAGCGACAGATTCATCCTTCCAGCTGCAGTTGTGACGGCCTCACGGTGGGAACAGCTCCTCGTTTCAGGAAAACAAGTTTAGCAAATCCTGCTTTGAACTGTCCAACATTTTGAAAGCTGTCGTCAGTAAAATGAACATCTGAGCATCAAACTCTGCAGGGATCTTCTGATAGACAATAATAATCCATGTCTGTCGAGTCTTTGGATCCTTGAAGACTGTGAAAATGTTCCCCTTTCTCCGCCTGGAAGGCTGCATTTACACCCGTGGTTCATTTTCTATAGAGAAGCTGCCTGCTTTGGAATTCATGTAATTCTTCGTAATTCCCAACTGTCGGATAAACAGACCTTCAGGCCTGATGGGGACGATCAGAGCAGCTGGAAGTCATTTTGAACAGGGGCTGCTGTGAAAGTAATTTTTGGACTAAAGACCAATGAGCCTATAGGGCTATTTAAACTACTGGTAGTGCTGCAGCATCCTCAGAGGAAGATGAAGAACAAAGATGAAAAAAAACTGGACTCCAGCTTTCTGTACCATCAACAGAGAGACGCCAACAGAAGCAGAATCCTTTTAAAGTATATTTAATGTGAAACCATCAGTTAAAGTGCCAAAGTTTAAAACTTCATTTTCTTTGAGGTCAGTTTAATCTCAGAATTATTTCATTCCTTCATTTTAAATTGGCAAATATTTTACAAAATGCTGTAAAAATCAGGTAATAGGAGCCGAAATCTGAAGAAAAACATTAATAGAACCGTAGAAAGCTTAAAAAACTGGTGACCAAGATCCCTGGAGCCTTACTGACCACAGACTGGATCAGAACCCCCCTCCCTCATCTTTAGATAACCTCCACCATCCAATCAAACCCAGAAGAACCGGAGTAGAGCACCGGCTAACAGAGCGGGATGCTGGTGGAGCAGCAGGCCGCCTCATAGATGACGCTGATCAGACACAGGCTGCCTGCAGACAAGGCCGTGCTGGAACTGAACACGCTGTCGTCGCCAGTGGTGGGCGGGCTCTCCGTGGTGGGGACATTCTTCACAGAGAAAGATCTGGACTGGGCGCCCCAGTCCTTCAGAGTGAAGACCATCGTCAGGTTCTCCCCTGCAGAGAAGAGACGAGTCGTTAGAGGCTCAGACTGCAGCAGGGATTTACCATTAGGCAATACTAGGGCCCCAAGTTCCTGGGGGCCTCATAAAACTCTGTTTCCATGTGTGGTTAATACAACTATTCCTTATTTCTGCACATTAATTATGTTTCTGATAAAAATCCTTTGTCTAAAATGCCATCAGAACGTTGATAATATTAAGTGTGTCTCACCCCCCCCTTCAGTGTCCACCATATTGGATCAGTCCATTTGCTGCACATGTTCAGAAAGGTCCAAACAGACAGCAGCAAACCATTTGAAAACAAACCATGCAAAGAGCAGTGTTGCCAACTTAGCGCTTTAGTCGCTATATTTAGCCACTTTTCAGACCCCTCTAGCACTTTGATTTCTAAAAAGCTCCTAGCGCCAAATCTAGAGACTTTTTTCTGCTACTGGAGACTTTGGAGACAACATCTAAAAGCAGCGAACTCTGCTCTCCAGAGCAAGTAGATTGGTAGCCCCGCCTCCTGCTCTCCTCTATCTTGTCTGCTGTCATGATTCATGCAGCTATTATTTCATCCAAATGAAAAATGGAGAACAGATAAGCAGATCATGGCTTGTCTACAGTGAAAAGAAGGACTGGGTTATTTACTTTGGCCTTTTTGGAAACACAGGAAGGAGCAATCAGCTAAGTGAGCTTAGTGCTTGGAAAAAATCTTTCATTCCTTTAGAGACAGCATGAAAAGTCAGCTGAGTACAAAACATAGAGAGGAAAACAAGAAGAAAAGGGACAAGAAGAGAAGGACACAACCTAGAACAGATCATGGATGTCTATTCTATTAACATTTCTCTATCTGGAGAATGGGGCTGTTTTATGTGTTGTCTTCTCCATTCAGAGGGGCCCCTGCCTGTCTTTGCCTAGGGCCCCAAATGTCCTAAACCCCCCCTGCGTCTAGAGCAGCGCCTCATGAGCTTCACAAGCAGCTGCTGCTGGAGTTGGAAAAATTGAAATTTTGCTGCTGGACGCGCCGCATCAACCAATGAGAGAAGCTGATCTGGGAGCTGGCAGGGAGTCAGACGCAGCACTGCTGATGCAGAGCGCTATGATCACTCCTCTGAAACAGTTTATTAACGCCTAAATTAACTTCAAATGTAGAAACCTGCCGGCAGAATATGTTGGCTTTTATTATCCTGCTGCCTGCAGTTTGTAGCACAGACCTGAAAAACGCTAACATCTACTTCCAGCCGCCACCAACAGGAGGGGAAAACCCTGGAGAGGCGAGCGGGCCTGAGGCAGCTGCTGCTGGGGATTCCCAGTGACAGCGCAGCGCCGGTATGTGGGGGTCTGAGCGGCTCCCACAGAGAAATAATCTTTGAAGGCAGGATGGTAATCTGGATGAACTGACTGCACAGACCATGTTTTCAGGAGGACTTTCTCACTTCAACATAGATTCTAACTACTTTCTACCCGCTGATCACAGCTAATATAGCAAAGCTGCTCTCTGGCATCGAACACAGGAGCAGCAGAAGCATCTGGACTCACTTTACTGGACCTTTGACCTTAATGTGGATCAGAGATGAAGCAGCAGAAGCTTCTTTGATGGCGTTAGCTGTGAACGTAGCATCAGGCTGAGAAGACTCACCGCTGTTAAGGATGGAGAGGTCGCTGAAGTTGGCCCAACAGCCGCTGAACAGGATGGTGGTGTTTCCTTCCAGTCCGCCCACCGGATCTCCGCTGCCGTTCTTCAGGCTGGTGCTCACGGTGAGCGTGGTCACGCCCACAGACACACAGTTACCCTGAAACAGCAGCACAGGCCCGGTTAGCGAGCAGGAAACGCTGCCGCAGGACTTCATCAGGTCCTCCGCTCCTCCATGCTGACACTAACTTCTAACCAGATGTTTGGGTGCAGCTGCACCAAGCAGCTACGTTAAAACCTGCTGTTAATCCATCAGATTCAAGCTCTTATCTCTTCACCTTCTGTTAGGATCATTTCCTGAAGTGGAGAAACTGGGACTTTTGCAAGAGAAAAATGTATTTTAGGTCTTTAGACGGAGAAAAAGGCTCTGACTGGAGTAAGCCCCGCACACACTCTCCATGGGGACCATCCCACCCCCTGCATAAAGAACTTTCTCACACATTTGGAGGAAAACAACTTCAGTTCATCGAGGACATTAGGTTCATATATCTTTCACTGCCCAGATAAACATTTCACAACAACTGTTTCTGTTCACGGCTTTAGGGAGCCTCTATCTACATTTCACGCTTGTCTGGAGTGAGGAGGCTACTGCTCTCTGCCCCCCCTACCTTAAATATTTCAGCATAGAGACTGGCAGGAGGTTTCTCTACAATAACTGAACAGTTTAATAATGATTGCGCTGCTAAATAAAGGTTTAAGCCCGGTTTATGCTCAGAAATCAGATCGTCTGCGTGTGTTGCAGTGAACGCAGATATGCCCCGCCCCCCTTCCACTGACACTCTGCTGCACCTCTCCCAAATCGTAGCGCGAGAACGCTGGGACCCTTTTTCCACCTGGATCCCCGCTCTTTTTGGCCCTCATGTCCCTCCGTTGTTGCACAAACTGGCCCCACTTCCTCACCGCCTCGGCCGTATCTAGACCCACAGCTAGCTCCTGATTGGCCCTCTGGCGTTGTGACGTGGAATAACTTAGCACAGACCACGCTTCAATATTGAGCATGAATCAAAAATATCTGCGACACGCTGCTGCAGGACAATAAGCAGACCTTTGTAAATCATTTATTATTATCTAGAGACTGATTAATAACAGGAGGTTAAATCAGGTCCAGATGTGTGGTGATGTCACGACTACGCTTCTGTTGAAGCTGAACCCTCACCTGCTCGTCCACGGCCATGAGACGCGGCTGCTGGAGCAGCGGCCCCACGAACTCTCCGGCTATCGGGTCCTCCACCAGCAGCAGGCGCGACACGCTCGAAATGTAGCTCGCCTTCGGTTCTTCTCTGGACGCTTCCTTTGCTGCCACCTGCAGGTGAAATGTGGAGGATTTAAGTTGCTCTTCAAGTTCAGCAACGAGCCTCGGCGTCTACAAACAGCTCACCTGGCTCCAGGTGGGGTCTGAAGATGAAGGAGGAGGCGGGATGATGCCGATGGAGGAGACGTTGTAGCCGATGGACTGACTGAGGTTCCCAGAAACCGCCGCCTGACCCAGATCATCTGCGATGCTCCTCAGCAGCGCAAAGTCTTCCTCATCTGAAAGAAAGAGGATCAGTTCATCTACGTTTCTCTGAGAGCATCCAGACGGCGAGCTGGTTCCAGTACCAACCGGTGCTGGTGTTGCCGGTCTGCTGAAGTGGGGGCTTTTTGATCTGCACCTCCACCGTTAAGCCCGTGGACCTCTTCCTGCGCCGCACGCCGCCATCCTCCCTGATGATCTTGGTGATGCGGATCATGCTGGGGGGAACTTTGAGGAACGTGGCCAGGTTCTGGATCAGGTTTTGACCGAAGAACTCGTCCTCGGTGAGGGCGGGCATGTTGAAGGCCACGACGATAAGCGGAGACGTCCTGATCTCCACCGGCGTGGAGCCTCTCACCAGGACCTTCAGCAGCTTGTAGTCCTGGTCGAAGTAGTTGGATCCCATGGAGGCGTTCATCAGAGGCACAAACTCATCTGGGGAAGGAAAAATAAAAACATTTTCCTGAGAAAACGACGGAAAAGGATGCAGCCAGGTAAGGAAAATCTATCGAAGGATTTCACTTCCATGAACACAGCTGCTGGAACATGGAGCGTTTTTCAATCGTACGGCTTGAACAGATAACATGAAGTAGGATCCAGCTTTTACTGTTGGTCACTGAATCAGCCTCCTTCATGCTGACTGAGATTCAACTGGAGCCCAATGCTGACAAAGGTACAAAGTACATCATCATCCTGCAGGGATGCATCAAACTAACTCACCTGTTCTGTTCTTGTTGGAGGTCTGGTTTTTAGCTAGCAATGCGGACGGGCGTAAATTGTGTGACCTGTTTTTGGAACGTCTAGCTTTGGTACGCCCTAATTTTCCCCTGGAAACCTTTCAGCTTTGTTGTCAGTCAGGTGAAACTTCATCGGTCATTAGACACGCTAACGCTACAGATGCTACCGACTCGACATTATCGTTTAGCAGCAGCTGAGACCTTATCTCCTGGTTATGAGAAGAGATTTCATAATTAAGAGATAAGCTATCTGATTCTTTGCTGAATGCAATACGCTCCATAAATACTGAATCAATAAAGAAAAATATGTTTTCTGACACATTAAACGTATTTATCAGATATGACAAAACTGGAACATCCCTGAATAAAAAATATAAACAAAATATGTGAAACTTCTGATTTCCAATGAACAGAGATGTAGATCTATCATTAATAGACAGGGTTTGCTGTCAGACTCGTTTAAGTATACAGGACGCTAACTGTGAGCTAGCTTAGCCTCTTGAGACCATCCTGATCTCGCAAGCTTTCCAGGTTTCACTCGCAGATCAGTCTGGAGACTCGATTAAAGAAAATGTGGAGCCGTTCACCAAACGAACGTCCAATCAGCGTTGGCTTTGAGGCGGGTTGAGGTGTGACGCAACGAGAAGCGCAACAGTTCAGTCTAAAGAACATGGCGGCTTCAGCCGATGAAACTAGCGTTAGCGTGGCTATCGAGCGAGTTTGATCGGAATTACAGAGTATTTCTTCACTGAAAGAAGAGCAAAACACTGCTCTGGAGGCTTTTCTCAGAGGAAAAGATGTTTTTGCTCTTCTCCCGACTGGTTTCGGCAAGAGTTTGATCTATCAATTGGCTCCTCTTCGTCGTCGCTCTGTTAGTACGTCTTATGCTTCGTTGATCTGATTGGTTTATTTGGCCCGTCTATCACCAACATAGGCCAATCAGCTAACCTGTATTTTCACCCCTTCCCAAAATTACTTCAACGGAAGGTTTCCAGATGGATATGCGGAGCAAATCCATCTGGCGGGGTCAGGTTAGAGCTAGCTCTCTGTTTTTCAGAGCTGGGAGAGACTTTGTTCTGTTGGCAGAGCTTTAAACAGGCGGTTCTTGGTTTCTTTCTGAGGAACGTTAGAACTTTGGTCAAATGTTTTTTCTGGGTTTTAACTTCATATTAAACGCCAACATTGATGATTTTTTGACGTCTTTTAAAAAGTTTTTTTTTATTTTTCTTTACTTTTTTATTGTCGTGATCTCGGCGCTGATGGTTTGTTTTTTTTCCTTTGCTCCTTGCTCTCCTGTCTAATTAGTTCTGAGGCTGATTATCGCCGATCATTTCCACCTGGTTCCTCTACTATTTAGGTTGTTTGTTTGCCTCCCATCAGCGCCAGGTTATTCGTGAGTTTTGGTGAGACGTTTCCTAGCATCCTTTAGTCTGTCTGTTTTTCTGCTTTTGACCAGTTTCTGCCCTGAGGATCTTGAGTTTCTCCTTGCCCCTGTCTGCTCTGTTTGGCTGTTCTGATCCTGGATTCTACTGGCTTCTGAACCTGGAACAGCCTTGGATTTCCCTTCTGGACTCGGTTGCTGCTCGGCGTCGGCTGGCGCCCGCTCCGCTCACTCTCTAGGAACTCTGGGGGCGTTGCCCGCCACAACTGCGGTCAAACCTCCCTCCTGGATTCTACTATGTTCTCCGTGAACGGACTGAACTTTGAATCAGGTCAGTGGCTATCTTCAAGTCATATTCAGCTCTACATCCAGTCACTGACCTGTATTCTCCTATCCCTGCGGAGATCCACCCCGCAGCAGACGAGCAGCCCTGCGCGCCTGTTTGTTTAATAAACGCTTTAAACTCTCGCACTGCCTGTCTCGCCTTGAATTCTGGGTCCAACATTCTGACATCATTACATTTATTGCATTTTTACCTCTGAATGTCGGCTCTTTCAGGACGTAGTCGGTTCTGTCGTCGTTCCACACAGCGTTGGTCGGAGGAACGAGCCTGTTTTCCACGTAGACGTCCAGCTGCTGAGGGTTGGAGTAGAACACGGAGACCAGGACGCTCTGCAAGAGTCAAACAAGCAGCCATCGGATCGGGAACAAAGACGACCCAAATGACTGAACGCTTAGAGCTGCACAGACCTCAGTGGGGTCGGAGTTCAGCATCATGAGGCGGAGCTTCTGTGGGCTGACGCTGGTGAAGTAGACCTCGAAGGCGTGTCCAGTGGCCATGATGCTGTGGAACAGAGACACTCGCTCCTGGCAGGTGTACCCGGCGCACCAGCCGTGATCCTGAGGCCCTGTGCAGCAAATCCTGGACGTGAAAAAGGTGTTCCACCTCACCTGGCCAGGGAGAAACTGCCAGAACCTTACCGTTAATCAGATCCACAAAGCCATCTCCAAAGACAGCCACAGGAGACAGACGACGGGTCTCTGTGTCCAAGTCCAGACTCTCGATCACGACCATCCTGTAGTTGAGGCCGAAGCACTCGTAGCTCTGCCAGGAGCTCATGTAGGTGCAGTTCTTCCTGATCACACCTGAATGCAGCAGGTAGAAACCTCAGCTTCTGATAGAACCTGAACTATCAGGTCTGACTGAGGCGGAATAAAGGATCCGGAAGCTTGAAGTTCTCGCTTCCCGCCCTCCTTACCTTTGTGAGGAGCGACCTGCTCCACAGGGATCCGGCTGCCGTTCGGGAACGTCAGCATGACTTTGGGGATGCGATAGTCGCCCAATCCCCTCCTGGGATCTCCTCCCCACTCGTACTCGGACTGGGGCACCACGGTTCCGGGAGCTCCCAGGAAGGACCCGTCCAAGTCCCTCAACAGGGTCTTCTTCTTGGCATCACAGTCCATGTCCACGCAGTCGGCTGGATTCGCTTTGCTGTGGAGCAGGAACATTAAATGCTCAATCAGACAGAAAACAAGACGGTTCGGTTCCAGGTTCTGTCCGAGTGGAACTCACCCCACATCCGGCCTGTGAATAAACACCTTGGCGTCCTCGGTGCTGTCCACCATCCTCATGGCTGAAACGTGCACCGGGTGCTGCAGGTCCTCGTTCAGGGGGTTGGTGATGAACATGACGTTCTTCTGCCCAGAGCAGACATCACGGAAGCCAACCAGCGTCGTGCCTGAAGCAGAAGAACCAGGAATGAGTAGAGAGTCATGGAAACAAGCAGAAGAAGAAATCCCAGAACCCACCTGTGACCCTCATGAGGCCTTTGATGGCGTTGTAGTTCATGTTGAGGTGGTGGGGTTTACCGGGCGCCATGTTGTGACCCGACTGGAGGTTCGGCCAGCAGATTCCAGATCGGCCTCCTGAACACAGCAGATGGTAGTAAATCTGGAAGTTCCTATTCCAGGAACATTTGTTTCCAGTCCTGTTTCTTCTCCATCTCTGTTTCTAATTGGCTAATCACTGCTAGGTGATGACTCCTCTGCACCATAGACATGAATATGTTCACACCTCATTAGAAGCAGCGGGCAGCGAGGTCGATGTGCCTACAGGGCGGCCATCTTGGGTCAGACCACAGTTCAGGCTGCTGCTGTCAGAAATCTGTTCTGTTCTGACTCTTGAAGGAGGCGGTCGCATTTTCCTGCTGCTCTGCAACGCCCTGCTCTCCCTGCTGTCCCTGCTTTGCTGTGTCTTGTCCTTTTCTGAGCTCTCCAATCAGCCAAACTCAATCAATGGATCTGGTCAGCTGGTCTCTCAATGCAATTGATCAAATGTTCTCAACTTGAACACAGGTAAAAGGGGTCCTGCTGGGACATACTTCGTGGGATACACCATGGACTCCTGGAAGGCTTGGAGAATGGTGCGTTTTGCAATGCTGTCAGTGGAGGATATCGAAGATGTGTGGATTTTCGGAGTTATGATACTCGGATTTGTCCTGTTTGGATACCTGAGCATACCTGTATCTACAATTACAAAGGATGTCTGCGGCAATTTGGGCATTGATCAGGCTGTCGGCAGTGGTTGATGCACCAACAAGGACCGTGAGCTGAGCCGTATGCTGGGTGCGATTGAACGCAGGCTGGCTGCACTGGTTGAACTCATAGGTGAGATGGGATAATATGCTGGATGTGCACGTTTACTTCAAGGCAGAAAAGCCCAATAAATTTGGAATATTGGATTTCGCCACGTAGAGCCAGAAAGAAAAGATTCAAGGCTGATGGAATATTCCTGTGCAGCCTGCTCTCAAAACAATAAGTGCTATCCTGGATTCGGCCTCCCCCCCCTTATCAAAACCCCCCCTGGATGTTATGGCGGAAGGGCCCAGAAGAACTGCTCCCTCCTTCAAATGTCAGATTGACCTTCATGTGGCTCCAGCCTCCGATATTTTCCTTCTGCTGAAATGTTTGTCTCGTGTTACATGTGCTTTTTTTGTGCTGACGTGTTTTTTTGATATCTAAAACTGTTTCCTGTCAAAGATAAAGTGTAAAATATGCATTTTTTCCCCCTCTCAATCCCCAATGTGGCTCCTATCCTTCCACAGAGATAAAGGCAGCGCTATAGGGAATCGCCTCACGGTGGCGCCCTTGGCCGACGTAAGAACACGCCAAAGGCAGCATTCAGCGGCACCTATTGCCTCACTAAATAGTTCTCCCTGTCAGTACGGATGTGATGAATGATTTGTCCTGAAACGGAAATCTCGATTACAATGTAACTTGTATTTGACAATAAAGAATTGATTGATTTTATTGATGAGAATGAATAGGAGACGCCTTAGATTCCAATAATCTCTTACATGTCACCATCCCTTAAAAGACCAAAACAAATTTTATAATTATCATTCGGTTAGATTTAAACATTTTTATTCAGATTAAAAACTATTTAAAGGTAAAGATGATGATCTTTTATTTCCGGGTGGATCATCTCAATAAGTGGTCCCCCTAATGTCAATCATTCTGGCGATATGTTTATGTAAGGCCGCGTTTATAGGCTGTTGATACCTGACAGCGGCGCCTAAAGCAAAGTAACTCCTCCTACGTCTCGGTCATTCATCTGTACTTTTATATCTGTGTCTTAGTTTTCCAAAGTTGCAACATTTTCTTTCTCCTATGTTTGCACCACCGTTTGAACCTGCTGTGAAATCATTCATTTGCACGGCGTTAGCACCCCTCAGAAACCTCCACACAAAGATTCATCAGTATGACTCTGAACTCTGACCTGTTGATAAAAAAGGGTAAACCAAATACGTTCGGCGGTGATAAAGTCCTTGGAAACAGGAA
Source organism: Cyprinodon tularosa (assembly GCF_016077235.1). Classification (NCBI taxonomy): domain Eukaryota; kingdom Metazoa; phylum Chordata; class Actinopteri; order Cyprinodontiformes; family Cyprinodontidae; genus Cyprinodon; species Cyprinodon tularosa. Next base: position 128,271 of record NW_024039741.1, on the reverse strand, counting down.
GCAAAGCATCACCTTGAGGAGGCCTGGGAGCTCGGTGTGAAGATGAGGAGGCGACGTTGAAGTCGTCGGAGCTCAGCGTTTCAGAACAGTTGAAGTATGGGCTGCTGCCAACAATCAGGGAATTCTGGGAAAAGACAAAAGTGGGAATGAATGTAAAAGCATCCAGGCTGAGCAGCTGCAGGCATCACTCAGACATCCTGGACCGGCTCACCTGAACGTCCACAGTTTTATCTGCGTATGCATGTGAGAGAGAAGGAGGACCGTAGATGAGGGGCATGATGCCCATCCCGTTATCTACCAGCGTCACGTTGGAAATGACCACGTCCATGGTGACCTGAGGAGGAGAAGAGGGTCAGTTCATCGGTTCACCAAGCTTTCTTTTTTTAACTTTTTTCTTTAAAAACTGCTAAAAAGGAACAATTAACATGAAGAAATGAGCAAATGAATGAGTCAGGACAAAATAAAGAATCATTGTGGTTTATATAAGTGAGCGTTTCTGATGAGCGAAACGAATGATTCAACGAATTAAATAAAATGTCAAACATCCGGTTTCCCAGGTCGAAACATCAGGATAACTGGCCCTCACTGGTGGCTAACTGGCCCTCACTGGTGGCTAACTGACCCTCACTGGTGGATAACTGGCCCTCACTGGTGGCTAACTGACCCTCACTGGGGGCTAACCGGCCTTCACTGGTGGCTGACTGACCCTCACTGGTGGATAACTGGCCCTCACTGGTGGCTAACTGACCCTCACTGGGGGCTAACCGGCCTTCACTGGTGGCTAACTGACCCTCACTGGTGGCTAACTGACCCTCACTGGTGGCTAACTGGCCCTCACTGGTGGTTAACTGACCCTCACTGGGGGCTAACTGACCCTCACTGGTGGCTAACTGGCCCTCACTGGTGGCTAACTGACCCTCACTGGGGGCTAACTGACCCTCACTGGGGGCTAACTGGCCCTCACTGGTGGCTAACTGACCCTCACTGGTGGCTAACTGGCCCTCACTGGTGGCTAACCTGCCTTCACTGGTGGCTAACTGGCCCTCACTGGTGGATAACTGACCCTCACTGGTGGATAACTGACCCTCACTGGTGGCTAACTGGCCCTCACTGGTGGATAACTGACCCTCACTGGTGGCTAACTGGCCTTCACTGGTGGCTAACTGACCCTCACTGGTGGCTAACCGACCCTCACTGGTGGCTAACTGGCCCTCACTGGTGGATAACTGACCCTCACTGGTGGCTAACTGACCCTCACTGGTGGCTAACTGACCTTCAGTGGTGGCTAACTGACCCTCACTGGTGGCTAACTGACCCTCACTGGTGGCTAACTGGCCCTCACTGGTGGATAACTGACCATCACTGGTGGCTAACTGGCCTTCACTGGTGGCTAACTGACCCTCACTGGTGGCTAACTGACCCTCACTGGTGGCTAACCGGCCTTCACTGGTGGCTAACTGACCCTCACTGGTGGATAACTGACCCTCACTGGTGGCTAACTGACCCTCACTGGTGGATAACTGACCATCACTGGTGGCTAACTGGCCTTCACTGGTGGCTAACTGACCCTCACTGGTGGCTAACTGACCATCACTGGTGGCTAACCGGCCTTCACTGGTGGCTAACTGACCCTCACTGGTGGATAACTGACCCTCACTGGTGGCTAACTGACCCTCACTGGTGGATAACTGACCCTCACTGGTGGCTAACTGGCCCTCACTGGTGGATAACTGACCCTCACTGGTGGCTAACTGGCCTTCACTGGTGGCTAACTGACCCTCACTGGTGGCTAACTGACCCTCACTGGTGGCTAACTGACCCTCACTGCTGGATAACTGACCCTCACTGGTGGCTAACCGGCCCTCACTGGTGGCTAACTGGCCCTCACTGGTGGATAACTGGCCCTCACTGGTGGCTAACCGGCCTTCACTGGTGGCTAACTGACCCTCACTGCTGGATAACTGACCCTCACTGGTGGCTAACCGGCCCTCACTGGTGGCTAACTGGCCCTCACTGCTGGATAACTGACCCTCACTGGTGGCTAACCGGCCCTCACTGGTGGCTAACTGGCCCTCACTGGTGGATAACTGGCCCTCACTGGTGGCTAACTGGCCCTCACTGGTGGATAACTGGCCCTCACTGGTGGATAACTGGCCCTCACTGGTGGATAACTGGCCCTCACTGGTGGCTAACTCCCTCACTGGTGGCTAACTGGCCCTCACTGGTGGCTAACTGGCCCTCACTGGTGGCTAACTGGCCCTCACTGGTGGCTAACTGGCCCTCACTGTTGGCTAACTGACCCTCACTGGTGGCTGAGTCTCTAACAGACTAACTGTAAACAGAACCAAAGACCAAAGAGCAGAATTCCTTTTATCACGATCATAAGGTGGAGTTTTCCTAGACCTGGAAGTAGATGGCGAAATCGAAGGTTTTCCAGATGAAGAATCCTCGGATGAAGCTGCATCCGGGCAGTCCATCCTTGTTGAGGTAAACTCCGTACAGCCCGCCGTGCGCCTCGTTCTGGATCCAGGCCTCGTTAGGTTTCGGGAAACCTGCCGGAGCAGAGGAGACGGTTCGTTCTGCTCCCAGAGGAAAACGTTCCGGTTCAGGATGTCATTTTATTTACCTGGGCAGGGTTCTCCGTCGATGCGGTACGCCACCCTCTCGTAACCCGCCACGATATTATGCTGCAGCACCACGTTGGTCCCCTGGTTCACCTAAGGAAAGCAAACAGGTTGGGAATGCTGGGAATTCTTTGGGAAATCCCAGCAGCGAATGGTTTGTAGGAGAGGAAGAACCTCGATGGCTGCGTTCCAATCGAAGTTGAAGGGTTCCTCTCTGTCTTGATACGACCCAGGCCACAGTGACATCATCACCAGGTTCCTCCTCAGCGTGATCCTGTCGCCCCAGATACGGATGCCTGCAGACACGGAAAAAAACCAGCAACCCTCAGGGAAGTCTGGAGGAGCAGGAGCGTTTACCCGCGCTGTCAGTGAGGGTGTGATCCGCTGGGTTACCTTCTCCCACGGTGTGATGGATGACGTTGTCGTCGACATTCAGGCCTGAGGTCCCAAAGACTCCGATGGCAGGAGAAAAGCCGTCATGGAAGGCACATCCCTGGATGTATGAGTCGTTCCCGGAAACCTTTAAATTATAAACCGAGTCGGATCAGAATCTGCAGCTTTTCAACAGCGGAGCTGCAAGAAAGAAGCAGCCGAAGTCCAAAGCTAGAGATCAGGAACATCTGAGCTTCTTTAAATCAATCTAAAAATGTTTTCAAATGTTTGTACAGCAGACGTGTTCATTCCTATATTTAAATAATATTAAGGAAAACTTCAAAAGGTCACCAAAGATCAATCAGCCTGAAAAATATCTATGCTTCTTTTTCTATGTCTGCTTCTGTCTCCTTGAACCCCAGTGGGCCTCAGCAGATGGCCGCTCACACTGAGCCTGGTTCTGCTGGAGGTTTCTTCCTGTTCAAAGGGAGTTTTTCCTCTCCACTGTCGCTACAAGCATGCTTAGTGTGAGGGATTGCTGAAGAGTCAATGAGTCGATGCAATCAGCTGGTTTTCCTTAGATAGAAAACTTTGAATCAATCTGACTGGATGATCTGGTTGATCTGGATCTATAAAGTGACCTGAGATGACATGATGGGAATTGGAGCTATAGAAATATTTGTTTTCTCTATTCAGAGGCCCCCCCCTGCCTGTCTTTACCTAGGGCCCCACATTTTCTATTTCCACCCCTTGTTTTGGGATGTCTTAATGCGTTAATGTGAGCGCCGCCGTACCTCTCCCAGGTTCAGGAACGCCACGGAGTAGCGGGGGTCGTAAGAGTCGGTCCAGCCTTCCTGGCCGGAGCGGAAGAATTCCACGTTCCGGATCTGAGCTTTTCCTTTAGGAGAAAGAAAACCAGGAGAAGAAGGTCTGAGAGAAGCGCTCCATCAGAACCAGCTACTGGGAAGAAACCAACGTGAGCGCTGCGGATTGGGAAAGCTGTGGGTTTGGTGACTGCTTTCTCCCACGCCACCTGCCAGCGTGCCTCTGGGCAAGGCACTTTGAAAGTAACCATCAGATCAGCGTATGGAGGAGGAATGTGGCTCTAAAGTAAATGGACCAGAAAAGATCTGGAGAGGTCAGAACATTTATGATCTATTTTACTCGTATTGTTAATGTGTTTGTAAAACGTTATTGAATCAAACTGATCTCTCGTAAAAAAAAATAGATTGTGGATATCAGTAAGATTATATGAATAAATAAAGATGAAATAATCTAAAATCTATGGCGTCAGGATTATGCCAAAATTCCACACATGCAATAAATCCTCTGAGCAGCTTTATGTCACACAGACGCTCATTAACTCTTCCTCAAACGCGTGTTTAACATAGATAAAACATGGAGGTCGTTCCTTCTCTCCTCGGTGTGGTTTGATTTCCCAGCCTGCTTCCTCCTCCTGTGCACCGGTTTCTGCTTTCTCATGTCAACTTTTGCTCCTTTGAAGAAGTTACCCATCGGAAAAAGCAACCCGCCTGTGATTGGCTACTTTTTAGGAAATTTGGCATCTTGAGATGTGATGTGTTGCCTAGGTACGGTGGCTGAGAAGTGCAAAACACATTTAGAATTCAAAAACACATTAACAAATAAAAAACAAAATAACATTTGAAGAAACAAAATTATATTTTATGAAACAAATGTATTTTTGAAAAAAAAGTTACAATTTTTAAAAACAAATTTACATTTTAGGAAACAAATTCACAATTTTAAATAAGTTAGATTTTAGGTGAGAGAAAGTTTAATTTTAGAGAAAATAAAATACATTATAGTGAAACAAATATACATCTAAAAAAAAATTGACCGTTCTGAAACACTTGTACAAGTGCAAAGACAAAACTGCAAGCGGCAAAACACAGTTACATAGCCAAAAACAAATGAACAAAAGACGGCTACACGGAAAGGGAATGTCCCAGTGGCCGGATGTGACGTCACCATTACCCTGACTTGTAGTACAAACAGCTCAATCTGTAGTCCTCCTGCTTAAAATTCCGAATTTGTTTCCTAAAATGTAAATTTGTTTGCTAAAATTTTAACTTTTTTTTCAAAAATACATTTGTTTTATAAAATATAATTTTGTTTCTTCAAATGTTATTTTGTTTTTTATTTGTTAATGTGTTTTTTAATTTTAAATGTGTTTTGCACTTCTCAGCCACCGTACCTAGGTAACCAGCGTAAACAATCTCCCCGTTTCAAGCTAAAATTTGAGCTGCCAAAAACTATCGGACTATTTCACCTGAACTTTTTTTTTTTAGGTGTCCTATAACCCTGATTAACGGACGACCTACAGCCAATCAGAATCCACTATTCATCCAGACCATTTCATATCTATGCAGGGATTAAAGAAAAAAAAAATCCTGAGCCTGAACTTTTTCGACACAGGCAAGAAACTCATATATATATATATATATATATATATATATATATATATATATATATACACTCACTGGCCACTTTATTAGGTACCCCATGCTAGTAACGGGTTGGACCCCCTTTTGCCTTCAGAACTGCCTCAATTCTTCATGGCATAGATTCAACAAGGTGCTGGAAGCATTCCTCAGGGAGTTTGGTCCATATTGACATGATGGCATCACACAGTTGCCGCAGATTTGTCGGCTGCACATCCATGATGCGAATCTCTCGTTCCACCACATCCCAAAGATGCTCTATTGGATTGAGATCTGGTGACTGTGGAGGCCATTTGAGTACAGTGAACTCATTGTCATGTTCAAGAAACCAGTCTGAGATGATTCCAGCTTTATGACATGGCGCATTATCCTGCTGAAAGTAGCCATCAGAAGTTGGGTACATTGTGGTCATAAAGGGATGGACATGGTCAGCAACAATACTCAGGTAGGCTGTGGCGTTGCAACGATGCTCAATTGGTACCAAGGGGCCCAAAGAGTGCCAAGAAAATATTCCCCACACCATGACACCACCACCACCAGCCTGAACCGTTGATACAAGGCAGGATGGATCCATGCTTTCATGTTGTAGACGCCAAATTCTGACCCTACATCCAAATGTCGCAGCAGAAATCGAGACTCATCAGACCAGGCAACGTTTTTCCAATCTTCTATTGTCCAATTTCGATGAGCTTGTGCAAATTGTAGCCTCAGTTTCCTGTTCTTAGCTGAAAGGAGTGGCACCCGGTGTGGTCTTCTGCTGCTGTAGCCCATCTGCCTCAAAGTTCCACGTACTGTGCGTTCAGAGATGCTCTTCTGCCCACCTTGGTTGTAACGGGTGGTTATTTGAGTCACTGTTGCCCTTCTATCAGCTCCAACCAGTCTGGCCATTCTCCTCTGACCTCTGGCATCAACAAGGCATTTCCGCCCACAGAACTGCCGCTCACTGGATGCTTTTTCTTTTTCGGACCATTCTCTGTAAACCCTAGAGATGGTTGTGCGTGAAAATCCCAGTAGATCAGCAGTTTCTGAAATACTCAGACCAGCCCTTCTGGCACCAACAATCATGCCACGTTCAAAGTCACTCAAATCACCTTTCTTCCCCATACTGATGCTCGCTTTGAACTGCAGGAGATTGTCTTGACCATGTCTACATGCCTAAATGCACTGAGTTGCCGCCATGTGATTGGCTGCTTAGAAATTAAGTGTTAACGAGCAGTTGGACACTTTATTAGGTACACCTGTACTGTGCGTTCAGAGCATCTCTGAACGCACAGTACGTGGAACTTTGAGGCAGATGGGCTACAGCAGCAGAAGACCACACCGGGTGCCACTCCTTTCAGCTAAGAACAGGAAACTGAGGCTACAATTTGCACAAGCTCATCGAAATTGGACAATAGAAGATTGGAAAAACGTTGCCTGGTCTGATGAGTCTCGATTTCTGCTGCGACATTCGGATGGTAGGGTCAGAATTTGGCGTCTACAACATGAAAGCATGGATCCATCCTGCCTTGTATCAACGGTTCAGGCTGGTGGTGGTGGTGTCATGGTGTGGGGAATATTTTCTTGGCACTCTTTGGGCCCCTTGGTACCAATTGAGCATCGTTGCAACGCCACAGCCTACCTGAGTATTGTTGCTGACCATGTCCATCCCTTTATGACCACAATGTACCCAACTTCTGATGGCTACTTTCAGCAGGATAATGCGCCATGTCATAAAGCTGGAATCATCTCAGACTGGTTTCTTGAACATGACAATGAGTTCACTGTACTCAAATGGCCTCCACAGTCACCAGATCTCAATCCAATAGAGCATCTTTGGGATGTGGTGGAACGGGAGATTCGCATCATGGATGTGCAGCCGACAAATCTGCGGCAACTGTGTGATGCCACCATGTCAATATGGACCAAACTCCCTGAGGAATGCTTCCAGCACCTTGTTGAATCTATGCCACCAAGAATTGAGGCAGTTCTGAAGGCAAAAGGGGGTCCAACCCGTTACTAGCATGGGATACCTAATAAAGTGGCCGGTGAGTGTATATATAGCACCAACCTGTTAAGGTTTAAAGCGTAAAGTTGGTCATGCAGAGACACCTAGTGGAACAAACACCAAACTGCAACATGTAGAAAATCTAAAAGCCAATCGGCTGCTCTAATCATAGGCTGTTCATCGTTTCAGCATAAAAAAAAAGACATTCAGGGGAAAATGTCAATAAACTGGAAAACATAAAGCTTTAAGGAGCTTTTTGGACAATCCTGAAATGCAAAAGAAGAGATCCTGGTACCTTTATAGCTGATTCCCTGACTGGAGAAGGTTCCGACCAACAGCCGGGCCCCGAAGGACTCCGCCATCATGGCCGGATACTCCTCACCGATGATCCGGATGTTCCTGCTCAGGAGACCAACGTCTGCAGCCAGCGTGTAGGAGAAGGATGTTCCTGACACGGAGTGGGTTCCACCTGCAGGAACCGCAGAAACAGGCCGTTAGAAGGTGAGCCGGGTGGAACCGATGCTTCCTGGATGCTGCTCTGTCCCTGGAGGTGGACGTACCGACGTGAGTGTGGCTCAGAGGCTGGCTCAGGGTCAGGATGAGGCCGTCGGCCGACACGGCGGAGATCCGGTGTTTTTCTGTCTCTGAGGCGCTGTAGCTGGAGGTGGAGACGGCCACCTGATCTCCCACCTGCACAACCGTCACAGACATGACAGCGAATAGGTGAGGAGCAGCGACCGGACAGTACCGAACCACTGAGCGCCGATCGAGCTGCTGTGGATTCCCTACTGGAAAAGCATCAGACCTAAAACAAACTCTCTGGGTCTGCCTAAAGGAGACAGAACATCTACGCTACGTCTCTACATGTCCTCTAGCTGTGGTCCTGAAAGGAACTGGATCAGAACCGTGATCACTTTCTAAGCTTTCTGTGGACTAAACAAAATCCTCCACTTAAGCTGTCATCAAACCTTCCACAGACCTTCCAGTCCACGGCCTGCGTCAGAACCAGCGTCATGGACCCAGCGGCGGCGGTGGCGGCGAGCTTGGTGTGGTAAACGTTGGGAGGCTGTCCGTACAGGTCCAGAGTTCCAAACACGCCTGCAGAACAACCACAGAACCAGGATGAGGCTCAGGATGAAACATCTGAACCAAACCGACACCAGAAGAGCTTCCTGGACCCTTCCTGAAGAACCAGACCCTGATGGTTCTGAACGAATCAGGTCCACATCCAAACTGAAACTGCTTTTAAACTACAGATTCTGCTATAAGTAGCAAGGAAAATGAAAACTCTGTCTTGGCTTAAGCCTTTTCCCCCCAAAAACCTTCACCAATGGCAAGAAAGGTTGAAGAATGTGTTTAAAATGGAGAAGATAAAGCAAAATGTGAAAATGGACGTATTCTTGGGGGGGTGGGGCCCCCGGCTACCGCCTGCTTTGGATGGTCGCACGGATAAAGAACGCCATAGCCTAAAGAAAAGGGTTCAGCCCCCATTATATGCATCTCTCCCCTTTTATGGAAGCCATTAGACAGGTACACCCCCCCTATCCCCCCCCCCCCCCATTTTATTTTTAATTTTTTCTCTTCTTGGGTTTGATATTATTTGCAGTTGCATATATTAGTATACATATGTATACATGTTGGATACAGCGGCGGTTCTACACCAAATGTTCCAGGGGGCCAGGAGGGGGCCAGGAGGAGGCCAGGAGGGGGCCAGGATGGGGGCCAGGAGGGGGCCAGGATAGGGCCAGGACGGGGCAAGGAGGGGGCCAGGATGGGGCTACAAGGGGGCCAGGAGGGGGCCAGGACGGGGCCAGGAGGGGGCCAGGAGGGGGCCAGGATAGGGCCAGGACGGGGCAAGGAGGGGGCCAGGAGGGGGCCAGGACGGGGCCAGGAGGGGGCCAGGATGGGGGCCAGGATGGGGCCAGGATAGGGCCAGGACGGGGCAAGGAGGGGGCCAGGAGGGGGCCAGGACGGGGCCAGGAGGGGGCCAGGAGGGGGCCAGGATGGGGCTAGAAGGGGGCCAGGATGGGGCCAGGAGGGGGCCAGGACGGGGCCAGGACGGGGCAAGGAGGGGGCCAGGACGGGGCAAGGAGGGGGCCAGGAGGGGGCCAGGATGGGGCTAGAAGGGGGCCAGGATGGGGCCAGGAGGGGGCCAGGATAGGGCCAGGACGGGGCAAGGAGGGGGCCAAGATGGGGCAAGGAGGGGGCCAGGATAGGGCCAGGAGGGGGCCAGGATAGGGCCAGGAGGGGGCCAGGATGGGGCTAGAAGGGGGCCAGGATGGGGCCAGGAGGGGGCCAGGACGGGGCCAGGAGGGGGCCAGGATGGGGGCCAGGAGGGGGCCAGGATAGGGCCAGGACGGGGCAAGGAGGGGGCCAAGATGGGGCAAGGAGGGGGCCAGGAGGGGGCCAGGATGGGGCTAGAAGGGGGCCAGGAAGGGGCCAGCGTGTTTTCATAGGCGAACAGAAAGGCATGAAATAAAAAACAGGGAAAGGGATTCAAATATATAAAGATCTATAGTAGATCACCCTTTATCACTGCCTGTGGAACTGCCCTAAATTTAAGGAAAAGGTAACAGAATGAGTCTGTGACATCAGCTCCACTCGTCTTTCCTATGTTTTTCATTCATGGACTTTTAACAACAGACTTAAGATTGTCGAATGCTGAGAAAAAGATGGAATATTTGCTCATTTCAGGCTAAATCCTGTGTTGCTATCCATTGGAAAGCTTTGGAAGCACCGTCGTTTGGTCCAAGACTCTAACACTCTGGCCACGGAAAAATTGACTTATGCTTAAAAGTGGAAGCTACAAAGTTCCTCCAAAATATTGGAACAATTAACAGACTTCTTAGAAAGCCAGCAAGATGTACAAGGTTCATAGGCTATATTTCTACTTTCTGATTTTGTATTTTAGATATTCTAAGTGTTTTTTTCCCCTTTCTTTTTTCCAATGTTGTTTGTTTCTATGTTGCTAAATGTGTATTTTTGATCTATGTTGTTGTTAAAGTTGGAAAATGTAATAAATGAGATTCTAAATATATTTCGACAGCTGCGTGAAGAGAAATTTCTATTCAATTAGGTTTAAATTAAAATGTATTATTAGGTCAATATAAGTTCAGAATTAAGGAATTTTACATATTTTTTTCTTTATTTAAAGCTACAGTGTGTAATAATTACAGGGATATACAGTCAGAAACGTAATATATTATACATAACTATGTTATTTATCATCATCTACGAGCTCAGCCTCTTAACCTTAATATTTGCGTTGCCTTAGAATTGGTTATTTATAATTACATAGGAGCGGGTCTCGCAGCCATGGAGGCAGACATCTTTGCGCTACGGCAGCGCAGAGCCAACAAACTAGCGATTGCGAGATCGCCAAAACGTCACAACGATGTAGAAAAAATAACGGGTATATTTATTATCTTAAGTCTACATGAAATCTATACCCTACACAGACTAGTGAAATACTATCTGTAAAATTATCTATGTAAACAAACCTCATCACTTGAGAAGGTAGGTGATGCGGACGTCGTGGAAGACATTTTGTCCCGTAACGCTCGCCGTACTGTTGGGGGGGAGAAGCGGTTGGGGGGAGATGTTTATGTTGCTGCAGTCTGCAGTCTGACCGCTAGATGTCGCTAAAAGTTACACACTGTAGCTTTAAGTTAAAATGACCATTTTCTATAAAATCTGAATTAGAACTCAAGAAAAACTGATAAATTTAGCCATTAAAAATTAGAGTTTTTTTATTTATTTATTTTTTTAGAAAAGTATTTAGCAGATGAAAACTGGGATCCTGTCTCAATGCCACTGAATTTATCACCTTATTGTTTTTAAATAATTAGTAAAACAGAATTTATAAAGAAAAAAAATGACATAGTTCCAAAGGACTCATCAGTGACGATGCCTGTTCCAGCGCAGATCATCATTAGAACATCTTTGAGTATCATGTCTTCAGTAAAGGGGCCATAACAGGGGCCAAGATGTAATCTACAGGGGCACTGGCCCCCCCTTGGCCCCTGTCTAGAACCGCCCATGGTTGGAATTTTCAAAAAAAAAAAAAAAACTGGTTTTAACCTTCTATTATAATTCTTCCCTTTTCTCATAAAGCGAACCAGAACCGTGTTCAGTCCAAATCCAGAGAAGAACCTCCAGAGTTCTAGGTTAAGATCTGAATGTTTTGATCCTGAAGGGTTTCTCACCCAGAACCTTGGATCCCTGGTTGGGTCCGTTGGGCAGCACCCAGTCCGGAGTGTTGTGGTTCCCTCTGAGTCGGATCTGCAGCTCTCCTTGGAACGGCTCGTGTTCCCATCCGGCGAGCAGCCTGCCGGCCTGCAGACATTCCCACACATTCCCTCAGACATCCCATCATTCCCAGCAGCCAGAACCTCCATGTTCTCTAAAGTTCAGAGGTCAGGAGGAGGATTTAAACACGATGGACCGGATCCATTTGCTCACCTGGACCAAGATGTAAACAGCATCTATCACTACGGTTCTGTTCAAGGTGTCGGGAACCTCCAGGACCCCGATGATGGTTAGCTTGTTGAGGGACGGAGTGTCGGCGTCCAGAACAATCCACTTCCCTGAGGAACAATCAACAGAGCCTTGCTTTGATCAAAACATTTACTTAAAAAGTCTGTCTACTTTTAAGGCTAGGCTTAAAACTTTCCTTTTTGATAAAGCTTCTAGTTAGAGTGGCTCAGGTTATCCTGATCTATCTCTATAGTTCTGCTGCTATAGGCTTAGACTGCTGGAGGACATAGGGACCCCTTTTTCATCATTCTGCTTCATTCTATCTCTATTCTCCCACTCTGTAGAATCTGTTAGTTCAATCTCTAACGTTCTGCTCTCTTTTTAGAAAATAACTTTTTATCTGTTTATAAATGTTAGTTTAAGATGGACCAGACCAGACTGAGGCTCACCTGTGGGGATGACCACGTTAGCTCCATCCGCTGGCACAGTGAAGTTGTTCTCAGCAGAGCTTTTCCAGAACGATGCATCAGACCACAGACTGAGGAAAGCAAAGCAGAACCAGTTCAGTCAGATTCTGGTTAGCGGGTTTAGATCAGGTGCAGCTGGACCTACATGAAGTCGTTGGGTCGGCGGTCCGGTATGGGGGCGAGGGTTGGTGGAGCCGGGGGGATGCATTTATGGAAGAAGCAGCGGTGGACAGCTAAGTTGGTCACGACGTCCCGCATGGAGCGGTCCACGCTGTCACGGCGCCTGCGATGGCCCGCCTTCCCAGACACTGCAGAAACAGAACATCTCAGTGATAACAGCCAGCGGTTCTGGACGGTGGTTCAGCCTCAGGCTTGGTCCGGTTATCAGAACAAGAACAACAGAAACGGTTCAAAAAACAGATTTCTGGAACATTTAAACGATTTAAACTATTGGGTTTAATTTTGATCAGTAAAGGATGTTTCTGTTTGGCTCTTTATTAGATACCTGGATGTCTTGGAGTGTTGGGAAATAAATGAGCCCCGGTGTGATTTAAAGGACAGAGCAGGTTTGATGTTGCATGACACGCTTTATAATTCAAGGTTTTTTCCATAAAGGGGAATATTTCTGTTATTTTCCTATTATTGTAGCCAGAAGAATCAAACTGGAAAGTTTCAGGCCTTAATTTTGCTTAATAAAATCTGAATCAAACACCCTGTCTACTTTTAAGGCTAGGCTTAAAACTTTCCTTTTTGATAAAGCTTCTAGTTAGATTGGCTCAGGTTATCCTGATCTATCTCTATAGTTCTGCTGCTATAGGCTTAGACTGCTGGAGGACATAGGGACCCCTTTTTAATCATTCTGCTTCATTCTATCTCTATTCTCCCACTCTGCAGAATCTGTATCTATGCTTCTTTTTCTATGTCTGCTTCTGTCTCCTTGAACCCCAGTGGGCCTCAGCAGATGGCCGCTCACACTGAGCCTGGTTCTGCTGGAGGTTTCTTCCTGTTCAAAGGGAGTTTTTCCTCTCCACTGTCGCTACAAGCATGCTTAGTGTGAGGGATTGCTGAAGAGTCAATGAGTCGATGCAATCAGCTGGTTTTCCTTAGATAGAAAACTTTGAATCAATCTGACTGGATGATCTGGTTGAATTGGAAAGTGACCTGAGATGACATGATGTGAATTGGAGCTATAGAAATAAACTGAATATAATTGAATTAAATGATTGACAGGTTTTAATGCTCTATAACCACTAGGGGGCAGAAATGCAGCAAGTTTTGCACATAGTTCTGAATCGTTTAAATATAACAGCTTACATCACGTTCTCTATATGACATCAGCAGGAAGAGGTGCTGATGATCCCACCTCTAAAGAGTTATCAGCCAATCAGAATCATTTTAGATAACCTGTCCGGACTTTTAATCTGAAAACAATCCAGGCTATGTGGTCTTTAAAGATAAGCTAAAGCTGAAGGTAAAACCTTCTGAGCTCAAACAGTGAGTCTAACCGAGGTAGAAGAGGTCATTGGTGGTCTTGTTGAAGAACCAGTCTCCGTTGTTGTTGTCGCTGAAGCTCAGCGGCGTCGACGAGCCGTTCCTGTCATCGATGATGCGGAAGCTGTCAGGACTCTGGGTGAAGTTGTGCCTGATGATGACGAACTGATCCGACTGCAAGGTGAGGGGAAATCAAACCGTCAGAAGGAGCGGGTCGGACCGTCTGAGCCTCCCATCGATTCTCACCTTGAAGCCGTAGAACTTGGCATCGTAGGTGATGTTGGTGATCTGGCCGGCGTTGTTGAAGAACCAGTTGTACGTCTGTCCAGACGGCAGCAGGGCCATCCAGCCAAACTTATGGGTCATCCTCTTTTTCAGGAAGGGAACCACACTGGTGCCTGAAATAAACCAGCGCATGGTGTTGATCTGCTGCAGTTACTGCTCAGCACCAGCAGATGGCGGTAAAGGCTTATAAAGGCAGGTCATGGTACCATGAGAGTTGGTCAGGATGACATCTTTGGCCTTCAGAGAGGTCGGAGTGGGGTTGTTGAAAGCCAGACGATGGAAGCTGACGGTGTGATCGCAGACCGCTCCTGGAAAACCGACGCTCCACTCGGCACTCAGTGAACAGTGGGCCGGGTCCAGCAAGCTGCTCATCGGCACCACTTTATGGTTCATATTACCTGCAAAAAAACATGGAGCTTTAAACATCCACTGCTGTTCTAGATAATCACCAACTCTGTGGTGGGACACCTGGAGAACATTTGCTTCATTCTAAGACTCTTTAATCTTCCAACGTGGTTTTGATCAATATTTCTCCAGGTTTTCTTTTCCCTCTAACAAACAAGGAGGGTTTTTTTCAGCCCTTCTAGATTAATAGATATGGAGTCAGAAAGGGGTCAAAATCTTGTCAGGATTCCTGTCTGTGTGTTTTTATGTTTCTGTATTTGTCTCCCTTCCTCCACCAGGAGGCGCCTGGTTCTGGTCCGCCTCCACACACACCTGCAGAGGGTTACCTCGTTAACGGAGTGTTCTTAAGCTGCTGACTGCCACTACCTCGACGCCAGTGTTTGCTAGTTTTGGGTACTCTAGCCAAGCTGAGTTTTGCTGAGTCAAACTGAGTTTTTGTCAACCTGAGTCTTAACCTTGTTATTTTGTCTTTGCCTCTTGGCAGGAAGTCATCCTGCAAAGTGGATTTGTCGGACCTTCTCTCCCTGGAAGGATCATCTGAGCTTCAAACTGAGCTGAGGATTCAAACTGGAGGTTTGGATCCACTTCCCTCCAAGAGATCGTTTGAGCTTCACACTGAGCAAGGGATTCATCTGCACCACAGTCAGTTCAAGTACCGCAGGAAATCTAAGTGGCAGTCAGTTTCTCTGTTCACCTACAAACAATCGCATTCTGGGTAAACCCTGTCCGCCCTCCATCGTAAGAGACAAACACTGGAACACGCCCACACCGACTGGAGTCAAAGAGTCAACTACTTTTCTGGAAACCTGAGTCAGCAATCTATTTCTCCTCTTCAAGTTCGGGAATCAAATTTCCCACCGAGCCTGAACTAACCGCAGCGTCTTCCCCTCACCTTTCAGGTCCGGTTGAGCAGTGTTCAGAGCAACACTGGATTCTTCACAATCTCCTAAATAAACCTGTTAAACTTTTTCCTTGATCTCTCTGTGTTGGTTTACTGCTTTTGGGTCAGACAACAGTTAAAATCATGACAAATCTTTGTAAACCTATAAATCCTATTTAAAACAAAAAGTTTTACCTTATGATCTGAGAAACTAAAAGAGCAAACAGAAAATAATAAGAATATAATTTAAATCTTAAATCATAAAATCGAAAACTGCAATAAAGAAGAAATAAAAAAAGAGAAAAAGTGTAATTAAAATATTAAATTGAATTTAGATTCATATCTTATTATTTTATGTTTGCTTTTTTTAGTTTTTCACATTATAAGGAAAAATATGGTATTAAACATCAACTTCTATTTTTTTCTGTTTGAATTTTTTCAGTTTCAAGTAAGATTTATAAGTTAACAAACATTTTGACCCCTTTCTGACTCCATAAATGGACAATTATTGAAGAACTATAGCCCAACTAAACTAGAATCTAACCTCTTAGCTTCAGACTTATAAAGCTGTTGCATAATTTTTATTTATTCTCTCCAACATTTTAGGACCTCCAACCACTGCTGAAGACCATTTCAAGGAGGAAGGTGCAGCTGCTTTGGAGGAGAACCGGAGGAAATGATGGTTGGTTCTGGAGTTCTGGGTCTGAGGTGTTTACCTGTGAGGGAGCCGTCAGCATCCACCAGCTGGACTTCGTGCTCCCACCTGAATCCGGCCTTGTTGGGGGAGCTCCAGTACCGGATGCCGCTGAACCTGACGGCCCAGCCGCCGCAGCGATCTGTACACGTCCCCACGATGGACGTCACTCCGATGGCCGAGCAGTTGCTGCGGTCAAAGTTGATGAATCGAGTGTTGAGGACACTCAAGCCATCGTCGAAAGGCGTGATGACGCCCCGGTGCGTGCAGTACTCAGGCCCCAGTCCCAGCTCGTCCACGTGGGCCACGATGGTGCTGTTGGACACGGTGGCCCCCCCATCCTCCCCGAAGCCGCTCACGGCCCAGCGGTAGATGCGCTTGGCTTCAATGCCGGCCTTCTCGTTGTTGACCATGACGAAGCGGTTGAACTGCACTGCGCCCACGTTGACCCACTCGGCGCCTTTCTCACAGTTCCAGGTGGTGAGGGAGTGGAAGACGGCGGGCTCTGGAGTCCTGGAAGTGCAGCCTCCGTCCTTCATGGGGTAGAATTCTTGGAAGATCCAGAGTCCGAACCACCCCTGGGAGTGCACCGTGTTGTTGGAGAACTCGCCCAGAGGAACCCTCTTCTGGCAGATGTTTGGGTCGTAGGACGGGCCGTCGGGGTGGTCGTGCATGCGGTACCAGAACCCAAAGTGGGTCCCTCCTGCTGCGGCGTTGTGTCGGATGATGTTGTTGGGATTGGTGACCCAGTAGGCAGCAGGGGTGACGTCATCATTCAGGAGGCTGGTGCTCTGCTTGACGAACACAGCCAGGTTGTACTGCAGGATGTTCTCCGTCTCGATGCCGTCCTCGATGAAGAACGCTCCGCCCATGATGTCGTAGATGACGTTGTGCTCCACCAGCAGCCGGTGGGTGTCGTGGATGGTTACGGCCCTGTTGAAGGTCTGATGGATGGCGCAGCCTCGGACGTACGACTTGTAGTTGATGTCTCCCATCAGATGCCAGTGGATGGGATACCGGCCGAGCCTGAAGGCCTGACCGGCGTGGAAGATCTGACCGAGTACAGAGGAGTCGATGCTCAACAACATAAACAAGCGTTTATAGTATGTGCCAGAAAATCAGGAAAGCTTTCAGGCATCTTACCTCCACGTATTCCAGTCTTCCCATGGCGAGGTTCTCCCCCGGCCTGGGAGCGTGGAACATGATGCAACCACCAAACTGATCGCTGCCCATTTCCTCTCCGAAGCGGCCTTGGAAACACGTCTGAGTGGCAAATTCACCTGCGCCAGCCAGAAAGGATGAGAGTGACTCAGAAAGCACAGCAAGATGGCAGACTCCAGAAAACAACTCCGGATGAAACCAGGAAACAACCACAGAATCTAAAAAAACAGTTTTTAGGTTCTGTAGTTCTGTTGAGTTCTGCTTCATCCAGCCGGTCCCTCACCTGTGTCGAAGCCGTCAGGACAGGCTACGATCTCGTCACTCCACTCTAGGTTCTGGGAGCCTCGGACCACGATGTTCCTGGTGAGGAGACCCACTTCGGCTCTGCCCTCAAACATGGTGCCGTCGGGCAGCGTGACCGATACTCCCAGGTGGGTGAATGTCAGCGGCTCGGTCAGTGTGAGAGTTTTTCCGTTGGCTGACACCGAGGCGATCGTTCTGACTTCGTTCTCTCTCTGACTGTGCCTGAAAACACAAAAATTCAAAGGAGCTCAACTCAAAAAGCAGCTCATCTGTCAGGCGTTTCACCTAAAAACAGACGTGGAGAACCAAAAGCTCTGCAACATTTCTATCTGTTTAAGGAAGACTTTGACTAGGCCATTATAGCAGGGTGACCTTTTTTAGCCGTTCTGTTTGAGTTCAAAGTTCTGTGGATGACCAGCTTTCGACTGTTTGACAGACGGACACATTTGAATCTAGGGCAGGGTTTCTTAACCCGGGTCCTCAGGGACAAGAAGAGAGGGACAAAACCTAGAACAGATAATGGATGTCTATTCTATTAACATTTCTCTATCTGTAGAATGGGTCTGTTCTATGTGTTGTCTTCTCTATTCAGAGGGGCCCCTGCCTGTCTTTGCCTAGGGCCCCAAATTTCCTAAATCCACCCCTCCCTGTACCTGTGGCCGGTGGAGGCGATCACGATCTCATCTCCAGGTTTCCATGTCACTGCCTTCATCAGAGTCAGCGTGATGGCGCCACTTGTAGCGGTCTGGGCTAAATGTGTCCATGGGACGGGAACAGGAACACCTGGAGAAATAGGACGTCAACAATGAGTCATTTTTAAAAGATGAGTTCCTCATAATGTGGATGCTAGAGGGTTGGAGACTCTGATTACTGGTCTGTGTAACAGGAGCTGGAAGAACAAGACACGCTCTGAGTTTCTGGGACATTTAGGTCACGTCGGTATCAGCTGTCTGTCGCCTGAAGACTGATCCCCCTGAGGGGGCGGAGCCGTCTCCGCCAAACATGGTTTACATTTAAGTCATTCATTTCCACATTTTAACCTTTTTTAAAAGAGCTCAGAACTGGAACCTGGTTCTGCTCTCAACCTGACCCGTCATCAGACATGGACCTGGATCCGTCCAGATGAGATGGACGATGATGATAAAGCTTCTAGTTAGAGTGGCTCAGGTTATCCTGAGCTATCTCTATAGTTCTGCTGCTATAGGCTTAGACTGCTGGAGGACATAGGGACCCCTTTTTCATCATTCTGCTTCATTCTTTTATTTTATCTTCATGATAGAAGATATATAATTTGGAATTTGTAGGAGAGTTATGGTCAGTTGGCCTTTTGAAAGTTGTTATGCTGCTTAACCAGTATTTTGGCCAATGTGACAAAGATTGGTTGGTTTAACCAAAACATTGCTTTAAACACATAACTGCCAACCCAATTAAAACCAAAGACTTTGTAAAAACTATAATGTTTGAATAAAAATGACTAACACCTTTCGTTTTGCTTTCACTGTCTGCTTGAGCTTATTTCACTAAAATTTGTTCTTAACGTAATTTCTTTTTGTTTACACCTGCTAAAACAAAATGACAAAACAAAATCTGTCCAAGTCTAAAACTAAAATAACAGAAAAACAGTTTAACTTAAAATATATATATAAATATAACTCTCTTCTAAGACATTTTCAGAAGAAAAAAAAACTTACAAAGGATTTTATTATACACACACCAATAATTAACAATTTCAATGGAACTTAAAATGGGAAAAAAGAAAAAGATTTATTGCAAAACATCCCAGATTATACCACTAACTGTAGTTCTGTACTCCACCAGTAGATGGAGACATCTTCATGAACTGTGGGGATCGTTGAAGCAAATATATGTGTATATATATATATATATATATATATATATATATATATATATATATATATATATATATGTGGAAGTGTGTAAATATTGCCTGAGAGTCTTTAAAGGAGGTAAAAGTTTGCGTTCCTACCGTGAAGATCTAAGACGCCCTCCCTGACAGCCAGCGTCTTTGCTCCGTAAACAGGAAGTTCAGGTGAGCGCAGGTTTCCATGGAGGGTGATGATGGCTTTGTGCTGGAATGGCGCCCCCTCCTGACCGATCTGGAGCCGCCCTCCGTCGGTGATCAGGATGTTTTCTGCCTGCAGTTCCAAGTCGGCCTCGTCGAACACCAGAGTTCCTCCTGAGGACCATTAAATGTAAACTGAGTTTCTTTAGGAGTTTAAAAAGAAAAAGATTTTCCAGCATGGCTGCAGAGAAGCTTCCCACCCTGAATGAGGAGCATTTTGAGCACCGGCGTGCTGGTGTCCAGCAGGATGGTCTGGCCTTCACTGATGACGGCAAACGAGCCCTTCTCAGGGGGAGACTGCCCCCCCCAGGTGAACCTGGACGACCACACGTCGATGTAGAAGAAGTCTGCGTTATCCTGCAGAGACAGACCAACGGGATAATGTTTCCTCTAGCGAGATGGTGGGGGGAACCTGTGTGGGGGGAGGTTTCTGGTTACCATCTTGGCGATGCCGCGGTCTCCAACGCTGACCCTGACCTTGGTCTCCTGAGACCGGCTCTGAGCGTTGGTCACACAGACAATGTGTGTGCTGTTGGAGGACTGAACGTCGCACGGCGAGCCGGCAATCGTCACATTGACTTCATTCACACTGGTGCTGGAATTAGAGTTTGGGGGGCAAATACTTTAGAGGGAGGAATAATCTAGAGGGAGACGTCAGTGAGTTTGGATCAGAACACGATGCTGGACAGTTCTGGAAATCCATCCTACTTCATGCAGTCAGACCCTAATCTTTAAACTTCTTCCTGTATTTACTCAGATTACTTTGGACTTTAAAAACAGCACAAAACGTTTTCAATCTAACTATGTTGTTTCTAACTCTAGATGTGTCTGAGGAGGGAAAATGTCCTTCAGGGACGTCCACAGGTGTCCGCAGGAAACCCGGTGCTCAGGGGGGACAGGGCGGCTCGCACACACCTGAAACCGGAGCCGCTGATGGTGAGCCGCGTGCCACCAGCGGTGCCTCCCCGTCGCGGCGCCACCTCAGAGATGACGGGAGTCAGAGCCGATCGGTAGGTGAAGCCCTCTGAGATGTTGACGGCGTCTAACGGGTTGACGACAGAAACCAGGCAGCTGAGGTCCGACTGAGAGGCTGAGGAGACAAGAAGCAAGATGGCAGAGATATGAGACGTCTGGGGGACGGCGTCTGTCCTCTATGAACTTCAGCAGCTTCTGTCTCTGCAGCAGAGCAAAGAGTCAGAGAGTTGGCTAACAGCAGGACCAATGGAAACAAAGTCTCGGTCTGTCCTCTGACGGACGGAGCCTCGGTCTGTCCACTGACGGACGGAGTCTCGGTCTGTCCTCTGACGGAAGGAGTCCTCAGTCTGTCCTCTGATGGACGGAGTCTCAGTCTGTCCTCTGACGGACAGAGTCTTGGTCTGTCCTCTGACGGACGGAGTCTCAGTCTGTCCTCTGACGGACAGAGTCTCGGTCTGTCCTCTGACGGACAGAGTCTCGGTCTGTCCACTGACGGACGGAGTCTGGGTCTGTCCTCTGATGGACTCTAAGTTCTACTGTAAAGCTTCTAAAGTCACCTTAAGGACACTCGGGTTTCTATCGGGACACGCTGGCAGAACTGACCGTTGTTGAGTGGAGACTGGCAGTACAGCTTGGTGGACGTGGACGTTTCCCGGACAACAGGACACTCCTGGTCACAGATGAGAACCGTGGAGTTGATCGGATCGAACCCGGAACCAAGGATGGACAGCAAAGCTCCGCCTCCAAAACTTCCTGATTCAGAGGACAATGAAAGGTTAATGGGAGCACAGGGAACCAGGAGAAGACTTCGTGTGGATCTGCAGACGGACGAATAGATCAGAACATAATTTCCCTGAGAACTCTCATTTAATAAAATGTTAACTTTTAATATTTTCACAAAAGAACCTTAAATTTCCTGCTTTACTTGTTTTTCAATGAATGAACGTTTTTCTGCAGAGGAATCAGGAAGTGGCGTTAACCTCTCACCCTGGTTGGGCTGGACGCTGCTGAGCGTCAGTTGGTACGTGAAGCGGACCTCTGACTGGGCGTGACCTTTGACCCGGTGGTGCATGACGACCGGATAGCCGCCGCCCGGGTTGCTTCCCGTCGTGCAGCGGACCTGAGCGTCGGAGACGGACAACACCTCGCAGGCAGCGCCGTTCATGGTGACGGAGAGGAGCTGCGAGTCAGAACCGAATCCTGATCCGGTGAGCGTGACGACGGTTCCGCTCGGACCTGCGGGAAACAAACCATCTTTTCTGATCATTCCACACAAAGTTTATTTAAGGGGGGGTGATCTGATCTATTTACCGGTGGGGGGGCTGATGGCGCTGATGATGGGGGTGTGGCCTGCAGAGTAGTTGAAGCTGAGCGGAGGATAATCCACGCCCAACACCTGGATCCTGACGGCCACCTGCTCCTCGCCGTGAGGAGGCGTCAGGCAGAGGAGCCGACCGGGACTCTCCTCCTGGATCGTGCAGGGTTCCCCGTCCACCGTCACGCTCGTGTTCCCCGGAGCAAACCCGTTCCCTGTGAGGGTGAGCGGCGTTCCCCCGGCCACGCTGCCTACGGCAGGATGCAGGGCCGCCAGCGCGCGGCTGCTCAGGGTGACCTGACCCGAAGCGAGACCTCTGCTCCTCACAACCACTCTCACAGCGTGGTCTCCTGCCGGCAGGGCGTGGACCCTCGCTGTCACGTTCTCGCCGCTCACAGCCATCACTTCCAGCTCCGTGGCGCCGATAGAGACGGACACGTCGTCTATGATGCCGCCGAACCCGGAGCCCGAGACGACCACGTCTGTCTGACCGCTGATGCTGTCGGGGGAGATGCTGCTGATGGTGGGAGTAACGGAGGAGGAGAACTGGAAGGAGCAGTCTGAGCGGCAAGAGCTTTGGATCAGGCCGCTGCGGAACACGACGTCTCCGGAGCGCTGCTGGGACGCAGCCGTGTCACACAGGATGTGCGTGTAGTTCACCATCAGGATGCTGCAGGTCACGCCTGCCGCCGCCACGCTGCCTTCAGAGAACCCAGAGCCGCTGATCAGCAGCCTGGTGAGTCCGGTGGTGCTGCCCACAGCGGGAGACACCGACTCCACCACCGGCAGCACCACGAAGCGCCGACTGAACTCGTCAGCGATGGCGACCAGAGCGCCGCCCAGGTTCTTCACTCTGACTGATACAGAGAGAGCCACGCCGATGGGGAGCGTGGAGGTGGGGCTTAGGCGGCAGCTGAGCTCCGACTGGGAGCTGTTGGTCACCTGACAGGGAGCGCCGCCAACCGTCACCTGCAAGGAGAGACAACCAAACAGATCCGTTACCAACTGGATCTAAGGTCTGTAGATCTATAACCAACTGGATCTAAGATCTACAGATCAATAACCAACTGGATCTAAGGTCTGTAGATCTATAACCAACTGGATCTAAGATCTACAGATCTATTACCAACTGGATCTAAGAGCTGTAGCTCTATAGCCCACTGGATCTAAGATCTACAGATCTATAACCAACTGGATCTAAGATCTAAAGATCTATAACCAACTGGATCCAAGATCTACAGATCAATAACCAACTGGATCTAAGAGCTGTAGCTCTATAACCAACTGGATCTAAGAGCTGTAGCTCTATAACCAACTGGATCTAAGGTCTGTAGCTCTACAACCAACTGGATCTAAGAGCTGTAGCTCTATAGCTCACTAAATTCAAGATCTATAACCAACTGGATCTAAGATCTACAGATCTATAACCAACTGGATCTAAGATCTACAGATCTATAACCAACTGGATCTAAGATCTACAGATCTATTACCAACTGGATCTAAGAGCTGTAGCTCTATAGCCCACTAGATCTAAGATCTACAGATCAATAAACAACTGGATCCAATATCTAAAGATCTATAACCAACTGGATCTAAGATCTACAGATCTATAACCAACTGGATCAAAGATCTACAGATCTATTACCAACTGGATCTAAGAGCTGAAGCTCTATAGCCCACTGGATCTAAGATCTACAGATCTATAACCAACTGGATCTAAGAGCTGTAGCTCTATAGCTCACTAAATCCAAGATCTATAACCAACTGGATCTAAGATCTACAGATCTATAACCAACTGGATCTAAGGTCTGTAGCTCTACAACCAACTGGATCTAAGGGCTGTAGCTCTATAGCCCACTAGATCTAAGATCTACAGATCAATAAACAACTGGATCTAGGAGCTGTAGCTCTATAGCCCACTGGATCTAAGATCTAAAGATCTATAACCAACTGGATCCAATATCTAAAGATCTATAACCAACTGGATCTAAGATCTACAGATCTATAACCAACTGGATCTAAGGTCTGTAGCTCTATAGCTCACTAAATCCAAGATCTATAACCAACTGGATCTAAGATCTACAGATCTATAACCAACTGGATCTAAGATCTACAGATCTATAACCAACTGGATCTAAGGTCTGTAGCTCTACAACCAACTGGATCTAAGGGCTGTAGCTCTATAGCCCACTAGATCTAAGATCTACAGATCAATAAACAACTGGATCTAGGAGCTGTAGCTCTATAGCCCACTGGATCTAAGATCTAAAGATCTATAACCAACTGGATCTAAGATCTAAAGATCTATAACCAACTGGATCTAGGAGCTGTAGATCTATAGCCCACTGGATCTAAGATCTAAAGATCTATAACCAACTGGATCCAATATCTAAAGATCTATAACCAACTGGATCTAAGATCTACAGATCTATAACCAACTGGATCTAAGATCTACAGATCTATAACCAACTGGATCTAAGGTCTGTAGCTCTATAGCTCACTAAATCCAAGATCTATAACCAACTGGATCTAAGATCTACAGATCTATAACCAACTGGATCTAAGATCTACAGATCTATAACCAACTGGATCTAAGGTCTGTAGCTCTACAACCAACTGGATCTAAGGGCTGTAGCTCTATAGCCCACTAGATCTAAGATCTACAGATCAATAAACAACTGGATCTAGGAGCTGTAGCTCTATAGCCCACTGGATCTAAGATCTAAAGATCTATAACCAACTGGATCTAAGATCTAAAGATCTATAACCAACTGGATCTAGGAGCTGTAGATCTATAGCCCACTGGATCTAAGATCTAAAGATCTATAACCAACTGGATCCAATATCTAAAGATCTATAACCAACTGGATCTAAGATCTACAGATCTATAACCAACTGGATCAAAGATCTACAGATCTATAACCAACTGGATCTAAGGTCTGTAGCTCTATAGCTCACTAAATCCAAGATCTATAACCAACTGGATCTAAGATCTACAGATCTATAACCAACTGGATCTAAGATCTACAGATCTATAACCAACTGGATCTAAGGTCTGTAGCTCTACAACCAACTGGATCTAAGGGCTGTAGCTCTATAGCCCACTAGATCTAAGATCTACAGATCAATAAACAACTGGATCTAGGAGCTGTAGCTCTATAGCCCACTGGATCTAAGATCTAAAGATCTATAACCAACTGGATCTAAGATCTAAAGATCTATAACCAACTGGATCTAGGAGCTGTAGATCTATAACCAATTGAATCTAAGAATTGTAGATCTATAACCAGCTGTATCTAAGGTCTGTAGATCTAAATCCAGAGCTAGACCCATAATCATCCAGACTTATATTTCAACGCTAATCTATAATCTGAAGATGAATGACAATAAGATCAAATAAAATTCAATATTAATTAATATCAATAGTTTATCAGAGGCTCAAAAAATTACATCAGACCAACAATTATAAATAAAAATAAAACTGAAGAATTTTTTCCTTCCACTGAACTTTCTCTGAATGTTCTTGCCAGCAGCAGCATGAAAATGACTGAACTGTTGCATCTTCAGTAATTCCTCATGTTTCTGTGGGTCAGACTGAGACCTGAACATGAAACTGAACGTTTCTCTATGTTTATACATCTAGGCTTGGATGGATCATTTTATTACCTGCAGACCTGCTATTGCTGTATATTTGTAGAATTTCTATCTATTAATTTATCATCTTCTGCATCTTTAAAATCTCATTTTTACAAACTTTGCTTTAAAATAAACCAGTACCTTCACTTCCCTGCATCAAGACAGCTTTTACCAAATCCTTTATTACGGAATTTAGTTTTAATTCATCAGCAGACAGTTCAGCTTATTGCTGAATTTCGTTAATAATATCGTTTCCTGAACAGACAGGAAGGAATCTGAAGCAGGAAGCTGCGTGTTTGTCAGACGCCGCGGCTCGCAGCTGACTTCCTGAACTAAATAAAAGCTGCGCTGCACGATGCTAATCTGCAGTTAGCAATAAAAACAGATGGACGGAGATCAGGGTGATTGGAAGGATAGAGATCTGAACCAGAGCAGCTCACACGGTGGTGGCGATGTCATGGTTTGGGCCAGGAGGGCTGAGAATGATTAAACTGAACAGTTAAAACATGAGAAGTTCTGCAGCCAATCAGCTGATTTCCCTCCAGAACATGATGATGATGATGATGATGAACCTCAGGCCCTGGCTGAAGATCCTGGCTGTCAGGCCGTGTTAAAGTTCTCACATGTAGGAAGTGAAATGTCTGCAGAGGACGCTAATCTAAGTAGCGTGTGAGGATTTCTTGGCTGCAGGCGTGACTCTGCTGACCTCGTTAGCACAGGTGACGTCACTGAAGCCTCCTCCCTGGATGCGGATCTCTTGGTGATAGGAGCCCTGGTTGGGGGAGATGGTGTGGACCGTGGGCGTGGAGCAGGCGGCGAAGCTGAAGGACAGACTTCCTGAAGTCTGATTGGCCGGCTGGCAGCGTGTGGAGGCCACGCAGTCTGCTGCTGCTCTGGAGACTCTCCTCGAACCTGCAGGTCACGCAGTGACATCATCATCAGAGTTTTTTCTAACTTTCCTCCTTTTTTACACCCAGTTTTAATTTCATCGCTTTCCTGGTTTGATCCCTTTGAACGCGTTTACCTGCTGGTTCATATGTGGCCAGAACCCCTCCCACACTGACGGAGACGTCGCCGCTCTTCTCCTCCCGACTCATGACCTTCACTGCTCCCTGCATCAGGATGGAGGCGCCGACGTAGCCGCTGCTGTAGTAGTACGTGCCGGGGACGGTGAAGCGGTAGCTGTAGAACCCTGAGGAAGTTTTAAAGGGTTGATTCCAAACATTTAACCTTTAACTTGGTTTTAACGTTAATCCCTCGCAGGGGCGGAGTTAGGAAATGTGGGGCCCTAGGCAAAGATGGGCAGGGGGCCCCTCTGAACTGAGAACATAAAACAGCCCCATTCTACAGGTAGAGAAATGTTAATAGAATAGACATCCATTATCTGTTCTAGGTTGTGTCCCTCTCTTCTTGTCCCTTTTCTTCTTGTTTTCCTCTCTATGTTTTGTACTCAGCTGACTTTTCATGCTGTCTCTAAAGGAATGAAAGATTTTTTCCAAGCACTAAGCTCACTTAGCTGATTGCTCCTTCCTGTGTTTCCAAAAAGGCCAAAGTAAATAACCCAGTCCTTCTTTTCACTGTAGACAAGCCATGATCTGCTTATCTGTTCTCCATTTTTCATTTGGATGAAATAATAGCTGCATGAATCATGACAGCAGACAAGATAAAGGAGAGCAGGAGGCGGGCATCCATGGGCTGTGAGGCCCAATCAGGGGGCAGTATGGGATACCCGGGAAAATAAGGAAACAATAAATTCTAATTATCTTCTTAAAAATGGGGGTCAGGACCCCGCTGGTGGAGATATTAATAAAAGTGACTATATTTACTTCAATGCATATAAATATAGATGGAATAACTGTTCTGGCTCCGTCATCCAAACATTCTGCTTTTCGCCATAAATGCGTTTTTTCACCTTTCGCCGTCTCAGTCTGTCCGCTGTTCAGGGGTCCTCCTTCATACTTGGTGCCACTGGGACTGGAAACACTGAAGACTCGGTACCCCACCCTCTGGAAGGCAGGCGCCTCCCATCGCCACGTCACCGTGTCTCCAACAAACACTCGGAGAGAGGATGGACTCCAAGCGTAGCCGAGTCCATAAGCTGAAAGCCAGACACACACATCAGCCCGGTCCAGTTACCCGTCAGGGACGGTGAAGGTGGAGGTTCTGTAGGACCGTACTCAGGTGAGAGCCCTGGTTGGTGACGGCGTGCGTCTTCTCCTCTGACTGAATGATGCACTGCAGCTGGTTCTCCGAGGCGGACACCACGGCGCAGCTTCTGCTTCCTGTCTCACAGCGAGCGTGGACTCGTTAGTTAACCGTCGGCTGCTGTTTCTGCAGCGGTGAGGATGTAGAGAGTTACTCACCAACAGAGACCTGGTTCTCAGAGGTGATGTTGCTGAAACCAGAACCAGAAAGCGTCAGCGTGGTTCCGCCCATCAATGAGCCGGACTGCGGAGAGATCTCGTTCACTTCCAGGATGTACCGGATGGTCGGGCTGACGCCGCTGCTGAGGGACAGGATGAAAGATCAGGTTCAGCTGCAGCGAGTGGAGAACTGTGAGCGTCATCAGCCATGATGTTCCACAGAGAAGATGAGGAACATCTACCCCTGATGTCTGGAACATTAACTAAACCCAACCATACAGACAAGATTCAGCATTTTTCCTCTTTTATATTTCATCCCCCTCATCCTCCCTCCTTTCTTCATCATCCCCCTCATCCTCCCTTCTTTTCTTCAGCACCCCCCTCATCCTCCCTCCTTTCTTCATCATCCCCCTCATCCTCCCTCCTTTCTTCATCATCCCCCTCATCCTCCATTCTTTCTTCATCACCCCCCTCATCCTCCCTTCTTTCTTCATCATCCCCCTCATCCTCCCTTCTTTTCTTCACCATCCCCCTCATCCTCCCTTGTTTTCTTCATCATCCCCCTCATCCTCCCTCCTTTCTTCATCATCCCCCTCATCTTCCCTTCTTTTCTTCACCATCCCCCTCATCCTCCCTCCTTTCTTCATCACCCCCTCATCCTCCCTCCTTTCTTCATCACCCCCTCATCCTCCATCCTTTCTTCATCACCCCCCTCATCCTCCCTCCTTTCTTCATCACCCCCCTCATCCTCCCTCCTTTCTTCATCATCCCCCTCATCCTCCCTTCTTTTCTTCACCACCCCCCTCATCCTCCTTTCTTTCTTCATCATCTCCCTCATCATCCCTTGTTATCTTCATCATCCCCCTCATCCTCCCTCCTTTCTTCATCACCCCCCTCATCCTCCCTTGTTTTCTTCATCATCCCCCTCATCCTCCCTTCTTTTCTACACCATCCCCCTCATCCTCCCTCCTTTCTTCATCATCCCCCTCATCCTCCCTTGTTTTCTTCATCATCCCCCTCATCCTCCCTCCTTTCTTCATCATCCCCCTCATCTTCCCTTCTTTTCTTCACCATCCCCCTCATCCTCCCTCCTTTCTTCATCACCCCCTCATCCTCCCTCCTTTCTTCATCACCCCCTCATCCTCCATCCTTTCTTCATCACCCCCCTCATCCTCCCTCCTTTCTTCATCACCCCCCTCATCCTCCCTCCTTTCTTCATCATCCCCCTCATCCTCCCTTCTTTTCTTCACCACCCCCCTCATCCTCCTTTCTTTCTTCATCATCTCCCTCATCATCCCTTGTTATCTTCATCATCCCCCTCATCCTCCCTCCTTTCTTCATCACCCCCCTCATCCTCCCTTGTTTTCTTCATCATCCCCCTCATCCTCCCTTCTTTTCTACACCATCCCCCTCATCCTCCCTCCTTTCTTCATCATCCCCCTCATCTTCCCTTCTTTTCTTCACCACCCCCCTCATCCTCCCTCCTTTCTTCATCACCCCCTCATCCTCCCTCCTTTCTTCATCACCCCCTCATCCTCCATCCTTTCTTCATCACCCCCCTCATCCTCCCTCCTTTCTTCATCACCCCCCTCATCCTCCCTCCTTTCTTCATCATCCCCCTCATCCTCCCTTCTTTTCTTCACCACCCCCCTCATCCTCCTTTCTTTCTTCATCATCTCCCTCATCATCCCTCCTTTCTTCATCATCCCCCTCATCCTCCCTTGTTTTCTTCATCATCCCCCTCATCCTCCCTTGTTTTCTTCATCATCCCCCTCATCCTCCCTTCTTTTCTACACCATCCCCCTCATCCTCCCTCCTTTCTTCATCAGCCCCCTCATCCTCCCTTCTTTTCTACACCATCCCCCTCATCCTCCCTCCTTTCTTCATCATCCCCCTCATCCTCCCTTGTTTTCTTCATCATCCCCCTCATCCTCCCTCCTTTCTTCATCATCCCCCTCATCTTCCCTTCTTTTCTTCACCATCCCCCTCATCCTCCCTCCTTTCTTCATCACCCCCTCATCCTCCCTCCTTTCTTCATCACCCCCTCATCCTCCATCCTTTCTTCATCACCCCCCTCATCCTCCCTCCTTTCTTCATCACCCCCCTCATCCTCCCTCCTTTCTTCATCATCCCCCTCATCCTCCCTTCTTTTCTTCACCACCCCCCTCATCCTCCTTTCTTTCTTCATCATCTCCCTCATCATCCCTTGTTATCTTCATCATCCCCCTCATCCTCCCTCCTTTCTTCATCACCCCCCTCATCCTCCCTTGTTTTCTTCATCATCCCCCTCATCCTCCCTTCTTTTCTACACCATCCCCCTCATCCTCCCTCCTTTCTTCATCATCCCCCTCATCTTCCCTTCTTTTCTTCACCATCCCCCTCATCCTCCCTCCTTTCTTCATCACCCCCTCATCCTCCCTCCTTTCTTCATCACCCCCTCATCCTCCATCCTTTCTTCATCACCCCACTCATCCTCCCTCCTTTCTTTATCACCCCCCTCATCCTCCCTCCTTTCTTCATCATCCCCCTCATCCTCCCTTCTTTTCTTCACCACCCCCCTCATCCTCCTTTCTTTCTTCATCATCTCCCTCATCATCCCTTGTTATCTTCATCATCCCCCTCATCCTCCCTCCTTTCTTCATCATCCCCCTCATCCTCCCTTGTTTTCTTCATCATCCCCCTCATCCTCCCTTCTTTTCTACACCATCCCCCTCATCCTCCCTCCTTTCTTCATCACCCCCCTCATCCTCCCTTCTTTTCTACACCATCCCCCTCATCCTCCCTCCTTTCTTCATCACCCCCCTCATCCTCCCTTCTTTCTTCATCATCCCCCTCATCCTCCCTTCTTTCTTCACCACCCCCCTCATCCTCCTTTCTTTCTTCATCATCTCCCTCACCATCCCTTGTTATCTTCATCATACCCCTCATCCTCCCTCCTTTCTTCATCACCCCCCTCATCCTCCCTTGTTTTCTTCATCATCCCCCTCATCCTCCCTTCTTTTCTACACCATCCCCCTCATCCTCCCTCCTTTCTTCATCATCCCCCTCATCTTCCCTTCTTTTCTTCACCATCCCCCTCATCCTCCCTCCTTTCTTCATCACCCCCCTCATCCTCCCTCCTTTCTTCATCACCCCCTCATCCTCCATCCTTTCTTCATCACCCCCCTCATCCTCCCTCCTTTCTTCATCACCCCCCTCATCCTCCCTCCTTCCTTCATCATCCCCCTCATCCTCCCTTCTTTTCTTCACCACCCCCCTCATCCTCCTTTCTTTCTTCATCATCTCCCTCATCATCCCTTGTTATCTTCATCATCCCCCTCATCCTCCCTCCTTTCTTCATCACCCCCCTCATCCTCCCTTGTTTTCTTCATCATCCCCCTCATCCTCCCTTCTTTTCTACACCATCCCCCTCATCCTCCCTCCTTTCTTCATCACCCCCCTCATCCTCCCTTCTTTCTTCATCATCCCCCTCATCCTCCCTTCTTTTCTACACCATCCCCCTCATCCTCCCTCCTTTCTTCATCACCCCCCTCATCCTCCCTTCTTTCTTCATCATCCCCCTCATCCTCCCTTCTTTCTTCACCATCCCCCTCATCCTCCCTTCTTGGTGGAGAACCTCAGGATTCAGACAGATGTTCTCCAGAGCTCAGACTCTGTACCTGGTTTGGGGGAAGCCTCTGTTCCCGACCTGCACATCCACCCTGTAAACACCAGGTGGCATCACAGGAAGATGGCAGCTGATCTGCGTCTCCGTCCACAGCGCGGCGACACACTCCTTCTCTCCGACCAGAACCAGGCTGTCGTTATCTTGGCCTCCCAGGTTAGAACCCTGGATGATGAGAAGTTGATCTCCTGAACAAAAGAGAAAGAGAGCAATCACGCCGCCGCCATCTTGCAGAACCTTCTGATGCTCTCCGCCAATCGCCACCTGCCGCTCCGCAGAGCTTAACCAACGCATCACTCAGGCTGGCAGGTGTTCTCCCTGGAAAAGGTGTCGAGCTTTTACAGGATTACCTGTTCGTCTCCTGGGATTTCAGCTTCCATCTCAACAAAAGGCAGAAACCTGCCGTTACGCAGCTGGAGGAGAAAAACTGCTGAGAGCGAAGTGGTCGTACACGGAAACACTGAGCGATGTTTGATTTCGGCCAAAGTACGGTGGCCTGTGAGGCTGCTCAGAGGTACTGTGGCGTTATGGGGCTCAGCGTCTCCTCGTTACTGACCTGTCACAGACACAGTCAGAGGACTCAGGCCAGAGATCTGAGGGGTCAGGTTATTATCGTAGGTGAAGGAGGTGTCGGCGGTCTGACTCGTGTTTCCCACCGTCACCATGACGACCTGCGATCCCACAGCTCCCTGGAAGAAGGGAAATCATGACAGCGAGTTAAAGGGAAATCAGGCCGACTTTCTGAAGCACTGCAGGATTTAACTTTAGCTCCTCTATCCGTCAGGATTCTGCACTTTTTGGTTCTGTTTAAGTTTTCTATTTGAGTTTCACCTTGATTCCGGTTTTTCTGTGTTTTATTGGTTTCATTCCCATTTTGTGGTGTTTTCTGGATGTATTTGAGTTCTTAAGTTTAAAAACAAAAAAAGTCTGAGGCCCGTCTCACACTTTGACGATTTAGACCAGCAGATGCCTGAAGTAGGAAAAATCTGGCAAAAACGCTGCCATACGTTGGATAAGTTATGAGAACATTAAAGTACGCTGAAAAACACCAAAACACGTGGACACATGTTGTCGATGTACCAACGTACACCATCCGTGGTCCGTCAGTTCCAGGTCAGTTATCTGATGGTCGACATCCGTTCAGTGTCAGTTCCTTATCAGTCGCAACATATTCTCATTATCAGTTCGTATGAAATAGTACGAAAAGTTATGCACAGTATTTCGTACGTTTTGGACGTTTTTCCTCAAAAAACCAGATCAGTGCGCATGCACGGACGTAAAACTGGGAAAAACAGCGCAAAAATCACTTATTTATGTCTCTAACTATGTTGCTTGCTGTTTTATATCTTAGGGTCAGGGTTAAGGCTAATTGTAATTTATATTCTATGTTCTTGAATGGTGCGTAAGATGCGCATGTGCATACAACGAAAAAAACGTCCAAAACGTACGAAATTACGGTGCATAACTTTTCGTACGATTTCATACGAACTCAAAACGATAGAAATAATAGACGATTCACTTCATCTGTCCTCCAGAGAAGGAAAAACATTTATTAAAAAGTTGAATTCCAACTAGCAGCAGCAGCAACCCAGACTGACGGCTCATTGGCTCATCTGGATCACGTGCAGCCTGGAGCCGGACGCTCCCCAGGGCTTTACCGTAATAACAGGAGAAGAGGCGCAAGGGAAGTTAGACACTGACGTCAGACAACATGCGGTAATTTATAAATGTTTTAAATCAGGTTGATTCCGGATTAGCCAGCAGGTGGGTCCAGATTAGCCAGCAGGTGGGTCCGGATCCAGACCGCGGTCCGCTAATCCGTGACCTTTGATCTAGATAAACATCCTTAAGAGGTAAAAATCTATCTCAGGATGTTTCATGGAGCCTGATCCTGCTGTTCTGCAGCTTTAAGCAGCGCCCTGCAGTTTGAAACTTACTGCTGGCGTTCTGCATTTCAGCTCGGTGGCGGTCGCATGGATCAGCTCACATCCTGCACCGCCGACGGTAACTGTGGCGTTCTGACTGAGGCCAAAGCCTGTGACAGTCAGCACGGTGCCACCTGAGAAGAAAGACAGAATTAGGACTTTAAAGATCTTTGTGGTCAACGTTCAGGTCAACGTTCAGAGTTCACCCCACCTGCAACACTTCCAGACTGCGGAGAGAAGGAGGCTACGATGAGCTGGTAGGTGAAGTAGAGGACGCTGTCGTCAGCGTAGCGCGCGTCGCCCAGAGAGGGGAAGTTCACAGACACCGGGTAGGTACCTGCACTGGCTCCGCCCACTCTGCACACCTGAGTGGAAGCTGGACACCAAATACCCGTTCACTTACTGGAATCAGACAGTTTATGCTGGTCTAAACTGGTTCTGAATGGATCAACCCCATTAACCTTACTGGAGATGATGTAGAAGAAAAACGAAACACTTACAAATTTTGCCTTTTAGGATGAGGATTTAAAAAGAATAAATGATCAACGTTTAATATATGACATATAAAAAAAACAAAACTTTACAAATAAGTTTATATCTATTTATATATATATACATAAAATCTTTATATAGATATAGACAGTGGTAGACAAAGTACTCAATATTAGTACTGGAGTGAAAGTATTGATACTCGTCGTCACTTTTTAGTCAACTACAAGTTAAAGTTACTCAAAGTATTGAAGTACTCAAGTTTGAAAATACTTACGTATCAAATAATTAAATGTTCTAATATTTGTAGTTTTCTGTCTAATTTTCAGAGTAATTTTAAAGAAGCTGTAACTTTCAGAAACCACCTGATATATTGATGCGTAGAACCACCTGATATAGATTCTAAACCACCTGGAAAGAACTTCAGCATAGAAATGACACTAAAATTAAGGACAGATATTATTTATTACTCAAAAACAAATAAAATTCTCCTCATTCTTTGACTATAGAGGCTTAAGGTTGAATCTACGACCACAAAGAAACTAAAACTCTGCTTTTAGACTCCTCCTACTGAACAACTTGGTCACCTGGCAACAACTAACGACTTAATTGAGTTATAAACTATTAATAATATCTGCTCTGAGTTTCTCTCATCTGTGGAACGTCATTAAATCTGTAGATCAGTGGCGTCCAGATTCAGTCCTAACGGCTGCTATCCGCCATGATGGATGAAAAACAGCAACAGAGGATTAAAAAGCTGAGCTGAAACAAAAATACTCAAAGTAAAGGAAAAAAGTACTTAAGTACATCAATCAAGTAAATGTACTTTGTTACTTTTGAATAAAGATATAATGGTTATAATAGTGGTGAGTAATTAGGTAACTAGGGGAGCGTTAGCCTAGTGGTCAGAGCAGCGCTCTGCGCTCAGAGAAGGTTGCAGTAGCCGGTTTGATCCCCACAGACTGCCCCTCTGGGTCCCTG
Source organism: Cyprinodon tularosa (assembly GCF_016077235.1). Taxonomy (NCBI): domain Eukaryota; kingdom Metazoa; phylum Chordata; class Actinopteri; order Cyprinodontiformes; family Cyprinodontidae; genus Cyprinodon; species Cyprinodon tularosa. Next base: position 93,233 of record NW_024039741.1, on the reverse strand, counting down.
AGCAAGACCCTTAACCCCACCCTGCTCCCCAAGGGGAGGGGTTACATGCAGGGAGGGAATTTCCTCATTGTGGGAAGATAAAGGGATTTACAATAATTGATTCATAACTTCTACTTTAATGTTTAAAGTGTTATCAAAGTGTGCAAATTTAAGTTTAAATTGTTTAATATTAATTGAAGTAATAAAGTAAGAAAATATTAAGAAATAACATGATTACAAAATCCCAAATTTAAGCAGAAGGAATAATTTTCAAATAAATGTTTTAATGTAAACCTATAAAACTAATATTTATAGTATTATTTATAATATTTACAATGTTTTCAGAAAAGATAAAGAACAATAACTAGATTTTCAGCTGATATCTAAATATCAACTCGTTGTGCGTAAAATAACCTGATATTTTACTCAAGAAGTAAATTTATACATAGAATTTATAAATCATATGTATTGATTATAATCTATTTAATTTTATCTGTATTTCGACCAAATCAATTCTCTTTATATTTGTTAGTTCTATAATTCTATCTATCAGTTCATGCGGGTAAATTAATAACTGCTGTAACAGAATCATTCCTGATAATCTGATCAAATATTATTTTTATAATTGCAAACATTAAAGAGGATGTTGCCATCCGAGCTACAGGAAGTAACAACTTCAGGTGTTTCCCCACCTGTGACCTGCTGAACGGCGCACCAGGAGTTTCCCACCATGATGGAAGCATTTCCCAGTCTGAATCCGGTCCCAGTGATGGTGAGCAGGGTTCCCAGTCCGTCGGATCCTGGAACGATTGGCTGCAGTTAGAGGTTCTGTCCCGGTTCCTCTCAGCAAAAGTTTTTTAAACAAAAATCTACCTGAAAGAACATTTATAAAATGGACCAGAAGCAGCTTATTGCTGAGAAAAAATCTGAGCTTCTGGAAAATTCCTTAAAGGAAAAGTCGCTCATATTCAGAATCCAAACTTCTGAAAGTTCTTTAAATCTGAAATGATTCCATCCTGTTCAATAAATGATCAGTGTTTTTAATTCAGAGTAATTTTCATGTGAATGTGCTTTACTGGAGGCATCCATGTTTGTCAAAGAACACTACTGCCACCTACTGGTTAGTGACATTGTCACGGTGCGGTATCGGCTGTTGATCGAGTCCCAGTGCTGTATCTGGTGTTTGTCAAAGAACACTAGCTGAGCGTTTGGCTCAGCAGGTTCAGCAGATGTTGAACTGATGTTCAGAACTGCTGGCGGCGCGTTTTAGGCGGAGTTTGCATCTTATAGGATGGCGTCAGACTTTAATCAGTTTATTTCTATTTGGGGAGGAGGAGATGTTTAATGTTGTGTAAATAATGAAATGCTTATTCTCAGGTTTTGAGGCGGTCGACGAACGTCTTTAGTTTTTTTCTTTTTGGTTGTTGAGTATGAGTATGTAATGTACTTGTGTTTATTGTAATTGAAACATTGGACAAATAAATGGAGTCCATGGTATCCGTCTGTCTGTCTGTCTGTCTGTCTGTCTGTCTGTCTGTCTGTCTGTCTGTCTGTCTGTCTGTCTGTCTGTCTATCTTTGGTCCATTTCCTGAGAGAGGGCTGTTCGTAGACAAGACATACTTCTGTTTGGCTGTGACTCCATCCTGGAGAGAAATATCAGCTGTGCTGCTGCCATCAACACCTTTGTTTCTAGATGTTGGAGCTTGGCCTGTTTTCCAGTGTAGTCCTGTTTCTCTGACTGTGACTAACTGGATGTGCTCTCTTCATCCTCTGACATGGGAGCTGGCTCGGAGCTCGTCTGCCTGGCTGTGTGTTTCCTGGACGGGGCCGCCTGTGGAGCTGGTTGACCTTTTGTATCTATGTTTCTTTTTCTATGTCTGCTTCTGTCTCCTTGAACCCCAGTGGGCCTCAGCAGATGGCCGCTCACACTGAGCCTGGTTCTGCTGGAGGTTTCTTCCTGTTCAAAGGGAGTTTTTCCTCTCCACTGTCGCTACAAGCATGCTTAGTGTGAGGGATTGCTGAAGAGTCAATAGCTACGTTTACATGGACACAAATAATCAGATTGAAAGCCTGATCAGATCAAAAATGTTTCATGTAAACATGTCAGACTGAAGATTCTAATCCGATTCGGTCCGATCGGAAATAAATTTAAGTCCGAATGAGAGAGGTGGTTTTTGCCGATCGCCATTCTGATTGGCGTCCATGTAAACTCCCATTCGGATCTTAAGAGTAAAATAATCTTCACTGCGCATGTGTGCGACGTCAGCGTGACGTTTTTCCGCCTTGTCAACAACAGGAAACCACCGGTCGCTCTCGCTCTCGCTGTGAACAACATGGCGGGAGGAGTCTAGGAACGCCGACTTATACACTCAAGTTCATTTAAAGCTGCAGGAAGCAGAAATTTATCCTCCTCCTCTTCCTCTTTTCTCTCTCCACAGCCCACTCGCTCTCCCACGCCGGTTCAATCGCTCATTCTCTACATTTTCTCTCGGACATTTCGCTGCCAAGCGCTTTTTTCCTCCTCTCTCCTTTTTTCTTTCCGCTCGCTCCGATGATCGGATCATTTCATTTAGTGTCCATGTAAACGTACTTGTACTCGTACTCGTACTTGTCGTCTCCCGCTTTATCCAGAACCAGGTCGCGGGGGCAGCAGACTAAGCAGAGACTCCCAGACTTCCCTCTCCGCAGACACCTCCTCCAGCTCTGTTGGGGGAAGCCCTAGGCGCTCCCAGGCCAGCCGAGAGACATAGTCTCTCCAGCGTGTCCTGGGCCGTCCCCTGGGCCTCCCCCCGGTGGGACATGCCTGGAACACCTCCCGAGGGAGGCGTCCAGGGGGCATCCGAAGAAGATGTCCGAGCCACCTCAACTGACTCCTCTCGATGTGGAGGAGAACCGGCTCTACACTGAGCCTCTCCCGAATGACCGAGCTCCTCACCCTATCTCTAAGGGAGAGCCCAGCCACCCTGCGGAGGAAGCTCATTTCAGCCGCTTGTATCCGGGATCTCGTTCTTTCGGTCATGATCCAAATTTCATGACCATAGGTGAGGGTAGGAACGTAGACCGACCGGTAAATTGAGAGCTTTGCCTTTTCGCTCAGCTCTCTCTTCACCAGGACAGACCGGTGCAGCGTCCGCATTATTGCAGCAGCCGCACCGATCCGTCTATCGATCTCCCGCTCCATTCTTCCCTCACTCGTGAACAGGACCCCAAGATACTTGAACTCCTCCACTTGAGGCAAGGACTCCCCTCCAACCCGAAGGGGACAAGCCACCTTTTTCCGGTCGAGAACCATGGCCTCGGATTTGGAGGAGCTGATTCTTCTTCATCCCAGCCGCTTCACACTCGGCTGCGAACCGCCCCAGCGCACGCTGTAGGTCTTGGCAGGAGGGAGCCAGCAGAACTACATCATCCGCAAAAAGCAGGGACGAGATCCGCTGTTCCCCAAACCAGACCCCCTCCGGTCCTTGTCTGCACCTAGAAATCCTGTCCATAAAAGTTATGAACAGGACCGGTGACAGAGGGCAGCCCTGTCGGAGTCCAACATGCACTAGGAAAAGGTCCGACTTAATGCCGGCAATGCGAACCAGACTCCTGCTCCGCTTGTACAGAGAACGGATGGCCCCTAATAAAGGGCCCCCGACTCCATACTCCTGGAGCACCCCCCACAGGGCAGCACGAGGGACACGGTCGAATGCCTTCTCCAAGTCCACAAAACACATGTGGACTGGTTGGGCAAACTCCCATGAACCCATGTAAACGGAGATTTTGAATTTCCGATCAACCAAGGTTTGGATCGGATCAGCGAAATTTCGATGCAATCAGCTGGTTTTCCTTAGATAGAAAACTTTGAATCAATCTGACTGGATGATCTGGTGAACTGGAAAGTGACCTGAGATGACATGATGTGAATTGGAGCTATAGAAATAAACTGAATAGAATTGAACTTCTTCCCTTAACAATCCAGATTTTCTCTGAAGGTTTATTTATAACATGTTACTGTTTAATCAAAGTGTCTGTAATTAGGTTTGATTCTGACTACTTTCCATTATTGTCAGTAAGAGGAAACGAACGCTGCCCAGATCAGAACAGGTCTGATTACGGTGCAGTAATGGCGTCATGATGAATTGTTCTCTCTCTGCAAAGGTAAAATAAAGTGCCGACAGAATGACATCCATCGATATCCGTTTATTTAACTGGAGTAAATAGTTGAATACTTTTTTTCCCACGGCACTATCTAAAGTGCTTTGGATCTGAAATTCTATCCTTTTTTTAATAACCTGCGCTTTATTTCAGTAGAATATTTAACTGAACTCGTCTGTTTTATTCGAACCGTATCCATATTCTGCTTTAGAACATCTTTAGAAGGAAGGATCAGAGGTTGATGGTTCTCAGAGGACACGTTTCTGCTTGACTTTGGTTCATGAAGGGACCTTACAGAGAAGATCTGAGGACCATGTGAGTCAGGAGGGCTGGAGCAGAACCACCTGAAATCCCTCCCCTAAGCTCAGCACGCACCTTGTGACGGACTGATTCCAGTCACCACTGGAGTTTCCTCCTCAGACCACTGAAAGCTGCAGTTCCCTGAGCAGTTGGAGGGAATGCCGTTAATGTAGAGCTCCACCTGCAGAAGGCAGCATGTTATGAGCGTTGGTGAGGCTGGAAGGGCTCAGGCAGACAGAGCAATCAGGACGTACCTGCGGTTCTTCTTCCCAAACCCGGAAAAAGTCTCCAGTCAGGCCTCGGATCAACTGTCCTCCCTTCGTTGTCTCCTGAACCTCAAAGTTGACATTATTACCAACAACCGACGAGTCGTTGACCTACAGGGAGAAAATTCATCAATCGCCTCTGCAGGAACTTTAAAGCATTTCCTGACTGAACCTTTAGGACCAAAACCCCGTGCAGACAGACCTTCATCAGCGGCTGGGCTCCAGGTCTGTTCAGCCAGGTGACCCTCCACTTGGGACGTCTGCAGCTCCCCACTTCCTGCACCTCCACCTGGCCCATCTCTGGGATTCCCTCCAGAGCGTACTTCAGGTCCTCCCTGCTGATGTTCACAGGCAGACCTGATAGACACAGAGAAGACGCTCGGTCAGCATCATCCAGGCTGGGAAGGATGAGGCGGCGACGCTAAATTCATTAAATCACCACGATTGTATTAGTTTTAGATATAAATAATGATCCACTGATTATTCCTTGATGGACTTTTCCTTTAAACCAGAAGAAATGAGGCGCTTCAATCAGAGCCTGAAGCGATGGTGACAGAGAGGATTAACACCGTGTTTAAATGTTAAAACAAGATGTGCTAAATGATTAAAAAAGTCTGGCTCCTGGTGTGGCTCAGATCCAGCTCCTGTCAACACGTTGTGACCTTTAAGAATCTCAGACTCGCTCCTCCTGTTCTGCTCTTTGTCTTCTGACAGGAGGAGGATGAGCAGGAATCTGGATGATTTGTTTTGGAAACCTTTCAAAGAGCTCACAGACGTCTGCCCGTCACCTCCACAGGCCCAGCACCGCCCTGGAATCACAAACAGACCCTGACTGGCGCCAATTTACCTTCAGCTCGGCCTCCGTAAATCTCTACGTCAAATGTGCCGCTAAGAGGGGGCGTGGCGCTCTGGGGGCGGGTGACAGAGATGGCGGTGCCTCCGGTAACAAACTCTGCGGCGTCCTCGCTGCGGTTAGACATCTTCAGAACAAAAAGCATAAAAGGTTTATTTCAAAAAATTAAGAAACAATCCACTGGACTTTGTTTCCAAGTTGGAAGACGTTTCGCTTCCCATCCACACTGCGAAAATCATCTCGAAATAAGTCAACATTTCTTAAATGAAGAGTATTTACCTTTAATTTGAGTAGATAAATAAGATGATTAGCCTATGGAATTAGTATTTTTAATTTTAAAACAACACAAGTAGATAATATGCGCTTTATATAAGACTATGCAATTATTTTTTCTTATTTTAAATGTAAACAGTCTTGGTCCAGTGGCAAAGTTTCACACTTAACTCTTCAATTCAAGAAAAAATGACTTATTGAGATTTAAATTTCTTCCAGTTCAATTCAAAATGTCAGAAATAGCGTTTAGTTCCAGGTTTTATCCAGCAGCCCAACAAAGCCTGGTTTTGGTTTAGAAAACATGCAAATAGAAACGGATGAACGGGTCCCCCCCTCTGGAATGGGGGTCATTTGGTTCATGATCTGGCCTGTTTGCTCCCCCTTAATTGGATATTTCTTTCACCTGCCGTTTTCCCTCCCTGCCTCAATTATAATTTATTCCTCTCACCTGTTTCTTCTGGGTTATATTCTGTTCAGCCTGAGCATTCAGGGCCAGATCATTATTTGTTTTCTGTTAGTCTGTCTGTTCAGTTTTTGACATGGTTCTTGTCCTAGATCCTGGCAGCCAGGGGAAAGAGGGTTTTAGTGTTTGTCTCGTCTCCTGATCGTCCACTGTTCCTCCCCCGCGGAGTCCTCTGGGTTTTGGCTCATTATGTGGGGAGGTTCTCAGTAAGCCTGGCTCCAAGGTGGAGACCAGTTTAAAGGTCCTGCATCAAGTTCTGGTTCCACGTCCTGTCCCTGCTACCCTCTGCCACTGAGCCTGCCTGTCTGCACCTGATCCTGTCTGCTCCTGTGCTGGTCATGCTTCTGGTCTCAGTCAGACTCTGAACCCGCCTAAGAGCTCTATGATGTCTGGAAGCCTGGATCCTGCCACCTGTCTGTTCCTGCCTGATCTGGATCCTGTTCTGTCTGTTCTGGATCCCTGACCAGGATCGGTTTCCTGCAAGACCTCTGGAACTGCAGCTTTGGGGACATTCTTGGACTGGACTGTTAAACCAGGTAAGTGACCAACTCAGATAACCATCTTCTGTCAGATGATCGTGGTCACTTACCTGTGTTTCTCCCACAGAGTGTCTGAGATTGGGCTGTACCCCGCTCCCCCTCCTGCAGTATCAGCGAGCCACAGCTCCACTTTAGTTTTCGTCTTGATATTTAATAAATGTTTAGAACTTTCCTACTGACTGTCTCTCCTTGAATACTGGCTCCCTCTGTCCTCGGTTCATGACAGTTTGGCTTCTTTGTTAGCCTGCAATGCCCCGAAAACAAACAAAAGAAATTCTCATTCCGTTGGCAAATCCTCTTGACATGAGAATGCACACAGAGATGGTGAAACGGCTAAACTCATATGGATTGTTTTTAAAATTTTTTGGAATGACTTTGACCTGCTTGCTGAGAATCTTCACCAGCATTTAGAGATAATAGTCCGGACTCACGGGGGGAGAAGGAATGAAAATCTTCTAAAAGGTTAGGAAGAAAGAAGACTCCGGGAAAGAGGACGGGCAGCGGATGGCGTGACGCGGGTGGAGAGAGAGGTAGGTGGTCAGACCTCATATGTTACCTGCATGAAGCTGATCTCCATTAGCGGGAAACCAAACGCACAATCCAGCGGCGTGGCGGTGATTTCGTATGTGATCTGTGAAGGTGCAGTTTGCAGTTTGGTGACTGAGAACGCTTCGATGGACCTCCCAGAGCTCTCGAACGGGGGAGGTCTTCTCCTGAGAGGAACAGCTGAGAAACCAGAAAACAAAAGAAGTTGGTTTGCGACTCAACACAGTGTTTCTCACAGAGTTCACCAATGGAAGCCCGATTTAACCGACGACAGATTGACAGATAAGGAACCCAGGATCATGTCTAAACAGCACCGTTTACATCCATGGTGGTTGGAGTCTTCCCGATGTGAACCACATCCACGTAGTAATCAGCACCAGGTTGGTCGCCGTAGAGATAAAACTCCTGCAGGCTGAACCTGCTTCCCAGGAACGCTGTCTGCAGAGCGCTCAGAAGGTCCAGGCACCCATAGCTCCATCTGCAAAGAAACGCTCAGCCTCAAACTCTGCAGAACATCCAATCACAGCTTTTAACTCGCGCTCTACCTACCTGTCCTTGCTTTTGAGCAAAGCGGGAATTCTGGTGTTTTCTGACTGAGTCTGACCGCTGCTGTCGCTGTAGGTGAACTTCAGCCCAAGTTCGTCCCTCAGCGGCCCTTTGTAGGCGAAGCAGAGCTGAGGGAGGAGACAGACGTTAAAAGGTTGGAGGTGAGCGGACTTTAGGACGTCTCTCAGGCCTTTACCGTGGGGTGCTGGTCCAGGGGCAGCGGTCCGTACTGCTCTCCTGACTCTTTGGTGAAGGACTCCCTGAAAAGATGGCCGGCGTTCTTCAGAGACCAGAACCCACAGAAGCCAGAGTTGCCCTCAGGAGTCCCGCTCTGAGCTCCTGTGAACTGCGGAGGTCAGGGGACAGTTAGCTAGACGTCTCCATCACACAATCGTCCTCTTCACTCTGCCATCACTGACCTCAGAGTTTTCAAAGTCATTGAAGTATTTCACGTTCAGGCCTTCGGTGGTCAGAACTTCAGAAGGACAGTCAGGTTTCATCAGGTCCTCCAGGGCCGCCTGCACCTGTTTGGAGACACAACCTCAGACGTCTCAGAGGGAAAAACATGAAGACCAAATCTATACGCGACAGTTACAGACCTCAGACTCGGTGGCGTTGAAGGCGATAGGCGCCGTAGGAACCCCGGCCCAGCTCACAGTGAAGGTCGCCATGTTGCTTTGACCTTTGGTGACCTCAGAAACAGAGATGTTGGTGTCTGAGCTGAAAACCTCAAAGTAAAGAGCCGCAAAGTCACCTAGTAAAGGAGAAAAGACGGCTTCATTCAGTTTGGCTGATCTATACGACGTGTGAGTCTTCTCCAAGTGTGGCCCTGTTTCTTCGTGTCCCATCACAGGCTCTGTATCTTAACAGGGTTTCTTCAGCTGGGAGGGTTCTGTTGTGACCCATTGCCAGCAACGTGTGCAACCATTCACTGCCTAAACCACTGTGTCTACAGTCCCTTTATGCTCCGTTCAGAACTACTGCCATCCACTCATCAAAAATGTGTCCAATGCCTCAACTTGGAGATAAGCGCAACACCAGTTCCAGGCGTATGTCTAAAATGTTGAGCCGGATGGGAAACAGTGTTGGGAAAAGCCGCTCTGCTTCTTTACCTTTTCCTGCCCCTGTTCTACAACAGCAGATAGAATCAAGTTGTTTTGCTGTGATGAGAAGGAAAAAAGGAGTTTTGAGAAGTTTCTAATCAAGAAAGTCCACCTCAAGACGTCATCTTTACAGTCAGTTCAGCGAGATCAGGATCCATTCTGTTGTAGTCGTCGTAGCGTAGGTGCTAGGCTAACTAAGCTCCTCTGATTGGTCGAAGCGTCCAGCTGCAAATGTTCAGATTTTCCAACTCTAGCATCTGGACATGCTTGACACAGGTCAGGTGTTTGAAAGCTTGAGACTTCAACACTGCCTGGACCTGTACCCCCCTCTATAGCTCACTATGGAGAGGTTAGGGAAGGTTTGGGTTTGGTTGGACCAATAAAGAGTTGTGGATTTGGGCCAACAGGAATATGTTCCTGGGAAACTGGACTGAATGGATGGGATGGTTAGGAACACCTAGAAGATAACTGGAAATGATCCAGTTGGTTATATTCAGTGGGCCTTCAGAGCTTTCGGTAGTGAGTGAGTCCGTACCTCTGTCAGAGTTGAAGGTGATGGTGTAGTGAGACCCCTGACCGTCCTCCTGTTTGCTGACCTCAACAGTGTCGGGGTTGATGGACCACAGGTTGTTCAAAGCTGCTTCCAGCTCCTCTGCTGAGGTGCTCACAGGAAGTGGTCCTACAGGAGACAGAAAAACACCAAAGCTGTACTCTGAGCTGCACTCGACCCCACCGACATGTGGAGGAACCTAGATGTTACCAGTCTGGGCGCTTCCGTAGCTCAGCTGGAAGAAGGTGCTTCCACATAGATGGGTGGCACAGCCGCTACTGATGCTGACCTTCTGCACCTCCCTGACCGATGGGGCCCCCGAGGGCCAGTTGTCAAAGGTGAGCACCTGAAAGAGGGCAGAGATGAGTCAAAGTGAAGCAATGATGAAGAACTGAGGCAAAAACCACGGTTGGAGAATTAAAGAAGTAATTCCTGTTAGATATAAAAACATTGAATGATGTGATGCTTTGGGTTTTAGCATCTAACGATTTTATGCTACGTTCACAAAAAAGCTTCTGCTTCATTTCTGCTGCTCGTCCACATTAAGGTCAGATGTCCAGTAAAGTCCAGTAAAAGTAGTTAGAATCTATGTTGAAGTGAGAAAGTCCTCCTGAAAACATGGTCTGTGCAGTCAGTTCATCCAGATTACCATCCTGCCTTCAAAGATTATTTCTCTGTGGGAGCCGCTCAGACCCCCACATACCGGCGCTGCGCTGTCACTGGGAATCCCCAGCAGCAGCTGCCTCAGGCCCGCTCGCCTCTCCAGGGTTTTCCCCTCCTGTTGGTGGCGGCTGGAAGTAGATGTTAGCGTTTTTCAGGTCTGTGCTACAAACTGCAGGCAGCAGGATAATAAAAGCCAACATATTCTGCCGGCAGGTTTCTACATTTGAAGTTAATTTAGGCGTTAATAAACTGTTTCAGAGGAGTGATCATAGCGCTCTGCATCAGCAGTGCTGCGTCTGACTCCCTGCCAGCTCCCAGATCAGCTCCTCTCATTGGTTGATGAGGCGCGTCCAGCAGCTAAAGTTACATTTTCCAACTCCAGCAGCTGCTGGTGAAGTGCATCATTTCCCTCTGATGCTCAAACTGCTGCTCTAGCTAAACCCATTTACACCAACAGATAAAATCTTTCAATAAACCAAACATTACAGGCGTAACTTCCTGAAGGTCTGGTGGGAACAGTCCCCACCAGTATTTAACGTTTTTATTCTCCTTTCCACTGATTTACTTTAGCCAAATGAAACAGATGTTGGGTGCAGCTAACGGTGTTCAGAGCGTTTTGAGTCAGGGTTCGGTTTCCTCTGTCGCTCTGCTCCTATGTCCCGCCTCTTGGTGTAACATCATCGGATCTGTCGCTTTGAGACATTTGATTTGCAGTCGCATTTCACTGACGTACAGAGTAGCTACGTGGTTGGAGGAGAGACACAGCAGCACTCAGTGAATATTAACCAGCAGCTACTTTGATGTTTAAGTTACAGTTAGGAGACAGTTGGTTAAACAAATTAGAGATACCACGGAAAAATCTGCTCATTAGACATACTAGAAAATACATAGTAAAAAATGGCAACAGATAGTAAGTTTATACAAGTTAGTATTATAATGCAAGAAGCTTGAGAAAACAGTTTAAATTTAAACATAGTTTAAATGTTCTTCTTTACTAGCTTGGCGTCTCAGAGGACCATCAGTTACAGCTTAAAATTAACACGTTTTCTCATTGTACAGACAGAATCAGACTGCAGAGCTTCTACAGATCTAGAAATGTTGTTTCTGGCATCATTATCTTAGTAAAGAGGTTGATAAATCTTTTTAAACAGAGGGAAGTAGGGAGAGCTGCAGATTTAACAGATTTACTGGGATATGCAACACGCAATAAGATATATCTCCAAGTTTACCAGAAAGTTTACAAGAAAAAAAATATGCTATATTTAAAATGCTGCATATACTTTTTTTTCCAGATGGATGGAATTTAAATTGTTCCTCATGGTATATCGATTTTGGCATCGGAATCGGCTGTTCTTCGTTATTTTTTCATACATTAATGTTGTTGGGCCCTATGTAATGCATTAAAATGCATCTTTCTATTTATAAATATAAATATCAGTGTATTATTGTTCTCTTTTGTTCTCAACAATAGGAAAGCATTAAATAATAGATGTTTGAGCTCATTTTTGTAAAATACAAAAACCTAATGAGAGCGTTCAGATGTAACTGTAGGTCCATCAGCCCCCCACCCCCCGAATGTCAACACGAACTTTCATTACAAACTTACAACAACTATTTTCATTCATTTCAGACATAACTATTCACATACTTGGAATATATTAAACTGCATTTCCAATATTCACCACTGTTTGGCGCCATTTTGCTTTTTTCTCTGATCACGGAGCAGCCAGCTAGCTTGGACTCGCAATGAATCATGGGATACCCAAGGCTACAGAGGATACGGCAGACCCAGGCTTCAAAACAGGCAAAAAGAAGGACGCATTAGTCGGCCGCATGAGGAGTCTTCCAATCCGAACAGGCCTCAGCGCCGCGCTATGATGTCATCGGCTGACAAATCTGGCCTTTAGAGGAGGCAGCCGCAGAATTAATCACTGCTGTACATTCTGACCTTTTCCTTTGGGTTCAGCTTGCTATTATCCTTTAGCTGTAGATTTGGATATAATGCTTTACAAAAGTTCATTTTATTATTTAAAACCTTAAAAAAAAGTTAAATCTAAAAGGGTTTAAGGTTCCTTAAAGGAATAGTACACCCAAAACATGATTAGCCTTCATTTTCTACTCACCCCCATGCTGAACAACACTCTGGAGTACTTTTTTGATATCTGAAATGCATCTGGAGATCTGGGAGGCTTCTTGCTGTCTGCTGACATTCAAATAATGGAGGTCTATGGCGCCCGAGGCAGATAGGTCCATAAAAGTCCACAAAAAACGTGTCAATATTCCTCCATACTGCTCGTCCAATGTATTCCAAGTGTCCTGAGTGGGTAGCGTCCAGAATTTACTCGAAACGAAGTCATTTAGAATGTTTTTAGAGCATAAACAGTAGTGTATAGGATTTCCTGAAAGCGCGTTCACGAGTCTACGGAAACCGCGGCAGACCGAACCAGATGAAAGTGCACATTCAGCTCGGCAAAGAACTCATGCTCTTCCTCAACACTGAAGTCCTCAGACATTTTTCTTTCGTTGTTTCTTTCTTTGCACAGGTAAACAGCACATTTCTTCTTCTACGCTTGCATTATCGGCAGAGCAGACGCTGAATGCGCACTTTCATCCGGTTTGGTCTGCCGCGGTTTCCGTAGACTCGTGAACGCGCTTTCAGGAAATCCTTTACACTACTGTTTATGCTCTAAAAACATTCTAAATGACTTCGTTTCGAGTAAATTCTGGACGCTACCCACTCAGGACACTTGGAATACATTGGACGAGCAGTATGGAGGAATATTGACACGTTTTTTGTGGACTTTTATGGACCTTTCTGCCTCGGGACGCCATAGACCTCCATTATTTGAATGTCAGCAGACAGCAAGAAGCCTCCCAGATCTCCAGATGCATTTGAGATATCAAAAAAGTACTCCAGAGTGTTGTTCAGCATGGAGGTGAGTAGAAAATGAAGGCTAATCATGTTTTGGGTGTACTATTCCTTTAATGTCCCTAGAAAGGGAAACACAATTAGAACAGGGTCCTTATGGATAAAACATTAACCTGCTTTTCATCAAGTGCTTCGTATTTAGCGACAATGTTCTGGACTTCGTTGACAGCATCATCTGACTGGTCTTCTGTGAAGGGACTTTCTTCGTGGAACAAGCCGATGTTGAGATTAGCAAGGCCGCCGTATTCGTGCTGCAGAAGCTCCAGGTAGTATCTAGAGAAAGTAGAGCTGTTTATAATCAGGACATAAGGAGCTGTAGTTTAATGAGTTAGGAAACTTTCTTACGGTTTTCCTTTCTCCAGAAAAATCACTTCAGATCTTTGGGACTCCAGCTGGAAGTAGTCTCTGACATATCTTGGCTGAAAAGCAACTTTCACCTGGAATTAAAAAGTCCAAACGTCAAAGCAGGACAAAATATGCAAAAGCTGCTAAACTATGTGACAATCAGTAGGTATCACCTTGTCTTCTGGCCGACTGGAGTTGCTGAGGTACAGATCACAGCGGTCATCACAGTGCAGGTATATGTTGAAGTTTCCGCTGACCGCAGGCACAAAGAAGCCTCTGGTTCGAGTGGCAAACAGGTCGTATTCATTAGGAAAGCTGTAAGGCAGCGAGTCGATCCACTGTGACCAGTAACCCGTTGTGTTCTCATTGTAGCTCCAGATTTCATCCAAGGAACTTGGCCGTTTGTTGCTCCACACTTCCATCTTCAGTCCTCGCCCACCTGCAAGAACGGCGGACAAAGCTGAATGTAAGTGTCTCTCATGGTAGAGCCAAGGAGAAACTTTGCTCTACCTTTCATATACCTCATCTAAAATACTCAGGTTATCTTGAGCTATCTCTATAGTTCTGCTGCTATAGGCTTAGACTGCTGGAGGACATAGGGACCCCTTTTTCATCATTCTGCTTCATTCTATCTCTATTCTCCCACTCTGCAGAATCTGTTAGTTCAATCTCTAACGTTCTGCTCTCTCTGCTTTTTCTCATAGTAGCTTCATCTGGTCTGTTCCTGTTTGGCTGTGACTCCATCCTGGAGAGAAATATCAGCTGTGCTGCTGCCATCAACACCTTTGTTTCTAGATGTTGGAGCTTGGCCTGTTTTCCAGTGTAGTCCTGTTTCTCTGACTGTGACTAACTGGATGTGCTCTCTTCATCCTCTGACATGGGAGCTGGCTCGGAGCTCGTCTGCCTGGCTGTGTGTTTCCTGGACGGGGTCGCCTGTGGAGCTGGTTGACAGTTGCCTTTTGTATCTATGCTTCTTTTTCTATGTCTGCTTCTGTCTCCTTGAACCCCAGTGGGCCTCAGCAGATGGCCGCTCACACTGAGCCTGGTTCTGCTGGAGGTTTCTTCCTGTTCAAAGGGAGTTTTTCCTCTCCACTGTCGCTACAAGCATGCTGAGGGATTGCTGAAGAGTCAATGAGTCGATGCAATCAGCTGGTTTTCCTTAGATAGAAAACTTTGAATCAATCTGACTGGATGATCTGGTGAACTGGAAAGTGACCTGAGATGACATGATTTGAATTGGAGCTATAGAAATAAACTGAATAGAATTGAATTAAATGATTGACAGGTTTTAATGCTCTACAACCACTAGGGGGCAGAAATGCAGCAAGTTTTGCACACAGTTCTGAATCGATTAAATATAACAGCTTACATCACGTTCTCTATGTGACATCAGCAGGAAGAGGTGCTGATGATCCCGCCTCTAAAGAGTTATCAGCCAATCAGAATCATTTTAGATAACCTGTCCGGACCTTTAATCTGAAAACAATCCAGGCTATGTGGTCTTTAAAGATAAGCTGAAGCTGAAGGTAAAACCTTCTGAGTTCAAACAGTGAGTCTAACCAAGGTAGAAGAGGTCATTGGTGGTCTTGTTGAAGAACCAGTCTCCGTTTTTGTTGCTGTGTGTTTCCTGGACACCTGTGGAGCTGGTTGACAGTTGCCTTTTGTATCTATGCTTCTTTTTCTATGTCTGCTTCTGTCTCCTTGAACCCCAGTGGGCCTCAGCAGATGGCCGCTCACACTGAGCCTGGTTCGGCTGGAGGTTTCTTCCTGTTCAAAGGGAGTTTTTCCTCTCCACTGTCGCTACAAGCATGCTTAGTGTGAGGGATTGCTGAAGAGTCAATGAGTCGATGCAATTTGCTATAGAAATAAACTGAAGTTTTCATACAGATTTTATGGGCCGGCCTTTAGCGGTCATTAAAGGGGAACGCCGTTTTTTTTTTTACATCGGCCCCTTGATTTTAGGTTATTCCATCATGTTCTACTCACCCATATGAGTTTTGTGTCATTTGGAGCCGTTCTGAAGATATTCCGGATTTTATACCCTTAATTTGTCACAAATATTAGTTTTATGTGTATTTAAAGAATAAAGTAGATCTTAAAGTCTACAGGAAAATGTCGTTCCAGAGTTTTTGGAGCGGCCGAGCTCTGCGCCTCTAGGCTGCTCTGCAGTGGGTTTCCCCTCTCGCCGTTGCCATGGTGTCATTCAGTCACTCACTGATTTGTTTACGGTGGTTGAAAGTGAGACAGGGAGTGTTTAGTTTGCATTCAAGCTGTAGTGTTTTCAACCAGGCAGTTATTGCAATATAGCTGAGTAAATAAAATAAACATTCAACACGACGAAGAGGAATCAGATTTGCTCTTTTTATCTCATCGTTCAGATGAAACTGCTACATCTTAGCGTAGCTATTAGCCTAGCATCTTCCATAAAACAGCCGATTACTGTTAAACCTTTGGAGGATTTCAGAGTGACTCTGGATGCTGTGTTCTGGATCCAGCTCCCTTCCTGGGTGAAGGAGGGCATTAGGTTTGCCTCTAGTTGCTCTAGCTCTATTCCTAGTCTCCTAATTTCCTAAATATCTACTTGTTTAAAAACTATTTGAATATAATATGACTGATCTCATATAGCATTTGTTGGATAGGCAGCCATTGTGTCATTAACTCATCTGTTTTTCTTTAATTAGCAAAAAGTCAAATTCTTTATGTTATTGTGATTTTTTATAAATTTAATTTAGCAGATTTTTGCTTTCAGCTTTTTTCTATCATTGATCCTACATTCATTAATCTTATATCAAAATAAGATTTTAGCACCGCAGACACATAGACTGAATAGTAAAGCTGATAATTGATTGAAGTAGAAGAAACAGGACATTAATGAGACGTAGTGTTGACAGTCAGAGACCATGATGGTACCTTATTCATGCTTCTCTGTCCTGGAGGCTGTAACTGAGAAGTAAAAGCTATCTTTACGAACAGACAAAGAGGGAAGGTGACATGAACGTGGAAACAGCCTGATTGTGTTCTTGTGACAACCTGAACAAAGATTCATGCATCTGCAAGACGATTAGGGGATAACTGGGACCGAGCTGAATAAACCGGGCTAAATGTGCTGATGTACTGGAAGGGAAGTCGATCTTATATTAGCCTCAAGGATGGACACATATCTACGATTAGGGCCGGGCTAGAGATTCTTTTAAAATACAAGAATAAAATCATAACAAAGACGACTGTAATGTACTCTGTTAAAAACGTGCAGCTGCACATCTTCTAACTGGTAGTCCAAACCCAGAATCCAGCAGCCTTCTTCTGGCCTCCCTCCACTGGCTGACTGCGCATTTTAGATTTTAATGTTTTTTTTCTGATTATTTGATGACATTTTTTTCTTTTTTTCTTCTTCTCCATTCCTAGCTACCTTTGTGGCCCCGCGGGTCAAATCCACAGCAGCTCATGCATGTGCTGGGGTCTTAAATGAAGCTCAGGGGGCGGGACCAACTTTAAATACATTCTGTTGTCCATAATGAGATTTTATTTGATCTTTTTGTTATACATAGTTTTTGTTCTTTTAATGTATAGTTTTAGCTGTATGACAAAAACTTTGTTTTAGCTGTTGTTAAAGCTCTTTCTAAATAAAGTTGGTAATTTATGTTATGTTGTGGTCTGATTCAGTTACTGAGGTGTGGTACGGTTAGTGAGGTGTACAATTAGTGAGCTGTGGTACGGTTAGTGCGGTGTGGTACAATTAGGTCCGAGTTACAGTTAGTGAGGTGTGGTACGGTTAGTGCGGTGTGAAACGATTAGTGAGGTGTGGTACGATTAGTGAGGTGTGAAACGATTAGTGAGGTGTGGTACGATCAGTGAGGTGTGATACAATTAGTGAGGTGTGGTACGATTAGTGAGGTGTGAAACGATTAGTGAGGTGTGAAACGATTAGTGAGGTGTGGTACGATTAGTGAGGTGTGAAACGATTAGTGAGGTGTGGTACGATTAGTGAGGTGTGAAACGATTAGTGAGGTGTGGTACGATTAGTGAGGTGTGTGAAACGATTAGTGAGGTGTGGTACGATTAGTGAGGTGTGAAACGATTAGTGAGGTGTGGTACGATTAGTGAGGTGTGAAACGATTAGTGAGGTGTGGTACGATTAGTGAGGTGTGGTACGATTAGTGAGGTGTGGTACGATTAGTGAGGTGTGAAACGATTAGTGAGGTGTGGTACGATTAGTGAGGTGTGGTACAGTTAGTGCGGTGTGGTACGGTTAGTGCGGTGTGGTACGGTTAGTGAGGTGTGGTACGATTAGTGAGGTGTACAATTAGTGAGGTGTGGTACGGTTAGTGAGGTGTGTTAAGGTTAGTGCGGAGTTACGGTGAGTACGGTGTGGTACGATTAGTGCGGTGTGGAACGATTAGTGAGGTGTGGTAGAATTAGTGAGGTGTGGTACGATTAGTGAGGTGTGGAACGATTAGTAAGGTGTTGTACGATTAGTGAGGTGTGGAACGATTAGTGAGATGTGGTACGATTAGTGAGGTGTGGAACGATTAGTGAGGTGTGGAACGATTAGTGAGGTGTGGAACGATTAGTGAGGTGTGTTAAGGTTAGTGCGGAGTTACCATTAGTGAGGTGTGGTACGATTAGTGAGGTGTTGTACGATTAGTGAGGTGTGGAACGATTAGTGAGGTGTGGTATAGTGAGGTGTGGAACGATTAGTGCAGTGTGGTACGATTAGTGAGGTGTTGTACGATTAGTGAGGTGTTGTACGATTAGTGAGGTGTTGTACGATTAGTGAGGTGTGGAACGATTAGTGAGGTGTGGAAAAATTAGTGAGGTGTTGTACGATTAGTGAGGTGTTGTACGATTAGTGAGGTGTTGTACGATTAGTGAGGTGTGGTACGATTAGTGAGGTGTGGAACGATTAGTGAGGTGTTGTACGATTAGTGAGGTGTTGTACGATTAGTGAGGTGTGGTACGATTAGTGAGGTGTGGAACGATTAGTGAGGTGTTGTACGATTAGTGAGGTGTTGTACGATTAGTGAGGTGTGGTACGATTAGTGAGGTGTGGAACGATTAGTGAGGTGTTGTACGATTAGTGAGGTGTTGTACGATTAGTGAGGTGTTGTACGATTAGTGAGGTGTGGTATAGTGAGGTGTGGAACGATTAGTGAGGTGTTGTACGATTAGTGAGGTGTGGAACGATTAGTGAGGTGTTGTACGATTAGTGAGGTGTTGTACGATTAGCGAGGTGTGGAACGATTAGTGAGGTGTTGTACGATTAGTGAGGTGTTGTACGATTAGTGAGGTGTGTTAAGGTTAGTGCGGAGTTACGATTAGTGCAGTGTGGTACGATTAGTGAGGTGTGTTAAGGTTAGTGCGGAGTTACGATTAGTGCGGTGTGGTACAATTAGTGCGGTGTGGTATTGTTATTGCGGTGTGATACGTTTAGTGCAGTGTGGTGTGTTAAGTGTAGGGTGATACGATTCATTCGGTGTGGTACGGTTAGTGCTGTGTTAGGGTCAGTGCGGTGTGATACGTTTAGTGTGGTGTGGTACGATTAGTGAGGTGTACAATTAGTGAGGTGTGGTACGGTTAGTGAGGTGTGGAACGATTAGTGCTGTGTTAGGGTCAGTGCGGTGTGATACGTTTAATGCAGTGTGGTACGGTCAGTGCTGTGTGGTACGGTCAGTGAGGTGTTATGCTGCGTTGTGGTAAATGAAGGAATAATGGCTGAATGTTTCACGCTGAGGATCAGAATAGACTTGCTCTGGGTCACTGTCAGATCATCAGAAAGAGACCGAAGCTACCATCAGGTCTTTGAATACGATGAACGGAAATTCCAGCTTTTCATTTCTGCATAGTTTGAATAACATTCAAATCTTATCAAATTCATTTGTATAGAAACAGTGAAACCATTACAGCTGGCAGATTTGCATGTTGATGACTGTTTACGCCTTGTTTTAAAAATATCACTGAATGATCTATTTGGGCCAATCAGGAAACAGATTGTTATCTGACTCATAAGTAGTTTTTGTATTTTTTAGAAATGTTAAACTATGAAGTCATTCACTCTGCTGCTACACTCTATAGCAACCGTTCTGTGTGATGTAAGGTCTATAACTTGTTCTTCCTCTCTGTCTGATAATCTTTGGATGATCTTTTCTGGTCCATTGAAGCCCATTGATGCTTTACAATCTAGCAACAGTATGATGCTGTGATGACAGAACAAATTCCTCAAATAGTCAAGCTAGCTGCCGTCAGTCTTTTAACGGCCTAAATCAGCTTCAGATCAGCAGACAGAGAAGGTGCTCTGTTGTCACCTGGATACAGCTTCCTGTCATCGTCCGCCGCTCGTTCAGCCGTCCTGCATGTGATTCTGTCGTCGGTCACAGTCTGTACTTCACAGGGCCGGCCTGCAGATCAAACCACCAGATCAGACATAATAACAGGGTTAAAGGCGGCATTCACCTTCACCGCTCCATAGACCACTAATGGGTCTTCTGGTAATTGGGACCATCATCCATCCATCATTCATCTATCATCCATCCATCATCCATCATCCATCCATCCATCCATCCATCCATCATCCATCCATCATCTCCATCCATCCATCCATCCATCATCCATCCATCCATCATCCATCCATCATCCATCCATCATCCATCCATCCATCCATCCATCCATCCATCCATCCATCCATCCATCCATCCATCCATCATCCATCCAACATCCATCCATCCATCCATCCATCCATCCATCCATCCATCCATCCATCCATCCATCCATCCATCATCCATCCATCATCTCCATCCATCCATCCATCCATCATCCATCCATCATCCATCATCCATCCATCCATCCATCCATCCATCCATCCATCCATCCATCCATCCATCCATCCATCCATCCATCCATCCATCCATCCATCCATCCATCATCCATCCATCATCTCCATCCATCCATCCATCCATCATCCATCCATCATCCATCATCCATCCATCCATCCATCCATCCATCCATCCATCCATCCATCCATCCATCCATCCATCCATCCATCCATCCATCCATCCATCCATCCATCCATCCATCCATCCATTCATAAAGCTGCTGATTATTAGAAGTTATGATACATTTGTTTTTTTATCTTAGATTGTTTCAGAAGTTAAACTTTGATTTCTTAATCAGAAATAGGTTTTAAGAGCAACATTGCTATTTTCACAGGTTTCATTTTTTAAATTTTTCTCAAATCATATTCTAGTTTTTAATTTTTATTTGTTACAATTTTTTATATTTTTGTTTTTAATTAGTCTTTTTCAGATGCAGTTTAACGAAGCGCATTATTTTATTAAACTAATTTCTACGGATCAGATTCTCTTCCCTTCTGGAGGCGGGCCTTCCTCTGGAGAGAAGAGAAAAGCTGCATTTCTATTGGTCTGCTGAAAATAAGACACAGTATTTTTATTGGGTTTAAACAAAGTCGTGATATAAAATATATATATAAACTAAAGGTTCTGGGTTTAAGGGGAAGATAATGAGATCTGTAAAACACAATTTGAAAAGAATGACATTTGTAAAACTTAATCTAAAAAAATAAATTATAAGATAGAAGATCTGTAAAAATAAAAAAAAGAAGTGTGAAGTTTTTTATTTAACTGAATTTCTAAAAATCTAAGAAAGTAAAAAAAAATGTTTTGAGAGTGATCTTAATCAAAGAGCTGTTTTTTTTTGGATTGCAATTTTTTTTTATTTCCTTTTTAAAAAATGTGTTCTTTTCAACAAAAATGGAACAAAATTCACTCCGTAGTGATTGTATATTACAGAAGTTGCTGCTGCTTTGACAGAACGTTTCCACAGATAAAGACGTAAATTTAATTTCATAAAGTTTCTGCCTGTCTGTCATCAGCGCTGTGTTGTTAGCAGCAGTCTGCCTGCAGCAGCTTAGTGAAAGACAACCTGCTGAATCACTCTGGCCACGGTCTGCTGAGCCTCTAAGACCCAACAGATCATTTCCTTTCTTCTTTGACACTTTTCTTTTGTCTGATGTCTCAATGCATCATGTCGTGTTTTAAGGATTATCTCGGTTGCATGACTTCAAAACCTGTCGACGCTCATCTATTCATGCTGAACGGGTCTGAACATGTCGAGCTTTAAGAGAACCGGTTTTTATAACTCCGTTTCCAAGGTCACGATACCTCCTACGAGAACTCTGGCGGGTTCGTCTGTCTGGTCAAAGAAGCGTCCGTGGATCGTCAGCAGAGTTCCCCCCATGATGCTGCCTTTGGATGGAGAGACTCCGGTCACCTCTGAGCAGGAAGCAGAGCAGAGATTATAACAGTCTGCAGAGAAACAGAGTCTGGAACATGGGGCTGTTCTTTCTGGCGTACCTGCAAACGTTTGGAACATGGAGAGTTTGGACAGAGATGAGATCCAGTACAGGTTCTTCTCTGGTTGGCTCCTAAAAACACGACACACATTGAACTGTGAACAATACAGGTGTGTTTAAAATAAAGGTGCCTCTGCCTCCTTCCATGATGCACAAATACGCCTTAAAATCAGTTAGCAATTAATACTTTCCTGTTGCACATATTTGCTTTCTACCTTAAAAGGCATTTTTTAGATCAGGATGTTGCTTTTTGAAGCCATTTTATGTCAGAACATAAAAATCTGATTCTAAATCCGTTCACTTTGCTGCCTTAGAAACACGGTGTTAGGAAGAGGCCTGAGGAGGAGATTTACTGGCTGATAAGGTCAGTCTATAACCAGAGGGAATTGCTGGTAATAATTGCTGAGGTTTCTTTTGTCCTTAAGCGTATGGAGGCACTTTGCTTTGGGGGGGGCTTCCATTTTTATGGCTGAGTCCATGTTTTGGTAAATGAGTAGCTTTCTTTTATGGCCGGATAAACCTGACTGGGAAAACTGGAGTCTGCAGGCATACGGGAACTCTGGCCGTCCATCATGGCAACAAGAGACAAGAAAGAAAAGACAGACCTTTTATTTTACCAATTGGCAGAAATTCTGACCTCCATCTTTGGCTCTGAGCTGATTGTTTTCCAGACATCTAACGTTGGAACCAGGTTTACCATTAGGCAAAACTAGGCAGTTCCCTGGGGCCCCAAGTTTTTTATGGCACTTGTGGTTCATGTTTTTGAAAGTAGATTGACAGGAATAGGTCAGAATTCGAACCCGGGTCGGCCGCGTCAAGGACTGGGCTGTGCACGCTAACCACTGCGCCACCTGCACGCCCTATAAAACTTTGTTTACCTGTATGGTTCAAACAACTACCAACATATTCTCATTATCAGTGCATATGAAATCGTACAAAAACTTATGCACACTATTTTGTACGTTTTGGACATTTTTTCTCAAAAAACCACATCAGTGTGCATGCGCTGAAAAAAAAAAGCAGATCGGCGGACGGACGGAAAACTGGGAAAAACAGTGCAATCATCACTTATTCATGTCTCTAACTACGTTGCTTGCTGTTTTATACCTTAGGGTCAGGGTTAGGGCTAATTGTAATTTATATTCTAGATTCGTGAATGGTGCGTCACATGCGCATACAACGAAAAAAACGTCCAAAACGTACGAAATTACGGTGCATAACTTTTCGTAAGATTTCATACGAACTCATAATGAGAATAGGTTGCAACTATTCCTTATTTCTGCACATTAATTATGTTTTTGCTAAAAATCTTTTGGCTAAAATGCCATCAGAACGCTGATAATATTAAGTGTGTCTCAGGCCCCCCCTTCAGTGTCCACCATATTGGATCAGTCCATCTGCTGCACATGTTCAGAAAGGTCCAAACAGACAGCAGCAAACCATTTGAAAACAAACCATGCAAAGAGCAGTGTTGCCAACTTAGCGCTTTAGTCGCTATATTTAGCCACTTTTCAGACCCCTCTAGCACTTTGATTTCTAAAAAGCTCCTAGCGCCAAATCTAGAGACTTTTTTCTGCTACTGGAGACTTTGGAGACAACATCTAAAAGCAGCGAACTCTGCTCTCCAGAGCGAGTAGATTGGTAACCCTGCCTCCTGCTCTCCTCTATCTTGTCTGCTGTCATGATTCATGCAGCTATTATTTCATCCAAATGAAAAATGGAGAACAGATAAGCAGATCATGGCTTGTCTACAGTGAAAAGAAGGACTGGGTTATTTACTTTGGCCTTTTTGGAAACACAGGAAGGAGCAATCAGCTAAGTGAGCTTAGTGCTTGGAAAAAATCTTTCATTCCTTTAGAGACAGCATGAAAAGTCAGCTGAGTACAAAACATAGAGAGGAAAACAAGAAGAAAAGGGACAAGAAGAGAGGGACACAACCTAGAACAGAGAATGGATGTCTATTCTATTAACATTTCTCTATCTGGAGAATGGGTTCAGAGGGGCCCCTGCCTGTCTTTTCCTAGGGCCCTAAGTTTCCTAAATGTGCCCCTGGTTGGGACGCATACCGGGGGAAGTAGGACTGGTTTGGAACGCTCCATGTATGGAGACCTTAGTCCTGGACGTGGGCGACCCGGGTTTAACCTGAGCGGTTAAAACTGTATCTGTTGCTCTGAGCAGAACCTCACCTTCCATAATAACCGTCCAGGATGTAGCTCATGTTCTGATGACCTGTGGGAAACGAAACGAAACGTTGAGTTGCTGTTCCTTCACTTCCAGAGGTCAAGATGTATCATTAGTGCAGCATCTCACCAACATATGTCCCCGTCATCATGCAGCTCATGTAGCCCCAGTCGGAGGATTCAGAGTCCAGCTGCAGGTTGTACCTTCACACACAGACATGGCTAAACTGTTTATCTCACAGGTCGACCAAAAAATCACTGAACATCGACAGCCAGACCACTTACAGTTCATCTGAGTTAGGCTTCAGCAGCTCGCAGGGCATCCCTCCCATGTAAGACCTGCAGGTAACAACATTCAGGTGACAAACTGAACTGAACTGAACTTTATCCCCAAACCGTCTGCTCTACAACCGATGGGGTCACTAGCTTCTGACTTTTTGTTCTCAAAAATTATTTCCTGTAGCATGAATGAATAATCTTTGCCTATTAATAACTAAAATGATGTTTATTCCATGTGTCATTTCAAAAAAGGAAAATTAAAATCAATGCACTGGACTTTGTTTCCAGGTCTGAAGACGTTTCTCTTCCATCCAGGAAGCTTTTTCAAATCAAAATGTCAGAAATAGCGTTTAGTTCCAGGTTTTATCCAGCAGCCCAACAAAGCCTGGTTTTAGTTTAGAAAACATGCAAACTGGAACAGACCAAATCTAATTTGAATCCTGGGACTGGACCGGAGTCGGCATTAGAACCGAGCCATCAGGTCCCGGTCCGGATCCAGCCGGGGACGGAAGCAAGGTAAGGCAAAAATATACAAAGGCTTGAAATGGAATAAAAATGAGTGTTTCTCATTTGACATTCATTTGGAGTCAGTGGGTCACATGACCTGGAAGCTATTGAAGAAATATCAATTATTGTTGTAAAAAAAAGTTTAAAGAAAGGCTTAAAATGGAATAAAAATAAATTAGCATCATCAGGCTAATGTAGTTAAAACTATTTCACAAAGAATTTGAATCAGTAGGTCTCATGACCTAGAAGCTACTGAAAAAAGCCCCAAATTTGTCTTTAAAAATATCTTACAAATTAAAAATATCTTAATATTGCCTTGACTACGTTTTCTATTGTACGATTTTATGTAATCTTTGATAAAAGTTCATTAAATACATACGATACAGGTATATGAGGTTGTAAAAAAGGTCATCACCCTAGTGGTCACAGGAGAATAGAACCAGTCCCACTGGATTTTATTTAGGGGAAACAGAGTAAAGATGGCTGAATTTATATACCTCCACACGTTTTAAATTATTACGTTTCTAAAAGAAGGAGAATATATTTTTAAACCAGGAGTTTTGGAATGATAATGTACGGAAGAGGATTAGGGTCAATGAAAAAAAAAAAAAAGTTAACTGATTTTTAAATTTTATTTCAGTTTAGTATAGAAAAAAAGTCAGAATTCTGACTTTTTTCTCAGAATTCTGACTTTTTTCTCAGAATTCTGACCTTTTCTCAGAATTCGGACTTTTTTCTCAGAATTCGGACTTTTTCTCAGAATTCGGACTTTTTTCTCAGAATTCTGACTTTTTTCTCAGAATTCTGACTTTTTTCTCAGAATTCTGACTTTTTCTCAGAATTCTGACTTTAATCTCAGAATTCGGACTTTTTTCTCAGAATTCTGACTTTTTTCTCAGAATTCGGACTTTTTTCTCAGAATTCTGACTTTTTTTCTCAGAATTCGGACTTTTTTCTCAGAATTCTGACTTTTTTCTCAGAATTCTGACTTTTTTCTCAGAATTCGGACTTTTTCTCAGAATTCGGACTTTTTTCTCAGAATTCGGACTTTTTTCTCAGAATTCTGACTTTTTCTCAGAATTCTGACTTTAATCTCAGAATTCTGACTTTTTTCTCAGAATTCGGACTTTTTTCTCAGAATTCGGACTTTTTTCTCAGAATTCTGACTTTTTTCCATTACTAAACTGAAATAAAATTTAAAAATCACTTAACTTTTTTTTTTCCACTGGCCCTAATAATGCCTCAGAAAGACGTAAACTAGATAAACTTGATGTGTTTGCAAAGTTTCCACACCTCAGAAACCTGACGTCGTGGCCGTTGGAGCTCAGCTCTGTGTTGCTTCCGTAGACGTCGGAGTAGATCCGCCCCCGAATCGTGACCAGAGTTCCTGCAGGAGAGGTTGCACTGGATTATTCAAAGTGTAAACACTGTTAGATCCCAGCAAGGTGTGCAGGTTCTACCTGGAAGGCCGGTGGCTGGACTCAGGGAGTAAATTGTTGGAGTACGCCACCATTGGGTCTGAGGATGGATGTAGAGAAATAAGAACCAGCAGCAGAAAGCCAGAGCGGCAGAAGCAGACAGGGAACTATCTGGTCAAACCTACGTAGAAGCTGCAATGGTAACTTTTGTAATTGCCGTTGCAGATGTTGGCGTCAGCAATGGGAACTCCATCCACGCTGACATGGACCACATACTGATCCTGTGGCATCGCTCTGTTAGGGAACAACAGTGGTTACATGTCAGAGGACCCACAGAGCGTCCGGGGGGCCAGGTGTGTTCGTCTACCTGGTGTAACACAGGATCTGGTTGGCGTGCGTGGAGTCCCTTTCCACATCGCAGGGGACCGACAGCGTGTCCGATACCAGAGTCACCTGATTGCCAAACTGGTCATCTTTAGGATTTAACTGGAACTGACGTTCCTGAGCAAAGCCTGGGAAAGAAAGCATTAAAGAGCAGGAATGAGGAACACGTCGCTACGGCGTCCAGAAACATCAGACTGCCCTGCTTTCCAGATGGTTTGGTTTAATGTGTAGATAGAGCTGGACTTTTTTCTAAATGTTACTGTTAGATATTTCCCTTTAGTTGAGATTTAGGTCATAGAACAGATCATGACCATGAGCTCATGGTGATCTGTTTTTTATACATCTACAGTCATCTGTTTTGCTGATCTGAGTTCTTGTAGCTTCTTTAGTGAACAGAAAGCGGCGCTGGTGGTGGAAAGAAACACCTCCACCCTCTGAGTGCAAACAGCAATACTTCACTATAGGTACGCATTAACAGGAAACACCTGTTGATAGTAGATAACACCCTTTTTGGCACATGGATAGTTTTTATTTACTAAGGAGGAAGTCTATGGAGGACCAACTCTGCCATATTTAAAAATAAATACAGAAATAAATAAATGGAGGCGCACCCCTTCATCATTTGCATAATGAGGCAGAAATGCAGACAGAAATAAATAGAGTTGAAGAAATAAAGAGGGTAAAAAATACAAAGAAAGAATAATACAGACAAAAATATTATCACATGCACATAAATAAATGCTTAAAAAAATAAGTAATAAATAAATAAAGTATAAGAATATAATAAATGAGGCGAATAAATAAAGAAACTAATTAAAAGAGATATATACATTTACGTCTCACTGTCTAATTTAATTTGTATCTTATTTATTTATTGAGCATTTATTTATTTCTGTATTTATTTTTAAATATGGCAGGATTGGTCCTCCATAGTTGTCACACAAAGTGAGTTAAAAAGACTTAAACATTCCAAAGAGCAGAACTGAAGTGTGTTTTAACAATCTGTAAGAACATCAGAGCCATTTCTTTAATTTGTTATATTAAAATGTTCAAACTTATTTATATTTTCACATTTGGAGGACCAGAATGTTCACATTTTGGACAAAGAAGACAGATGGTTTGAGAGGGGTGTGAAGGAAGCCATCTTTGTTAAGAAAGAAAAACTAACCTTAAACAGAGCTTTCAAAAACCTAGAATTCAGCGATAGAGTTGATTCCTTCCTGCTATCATCAGAGCCCCCACCCCCATAGAAAGGACCTAAACATCTCAGCTGATCAGCCAGGCCAACAATCCCCTTTAACGCCTCCTTTCAGAGGCATAGACCAGTGTCGGATATTGCAGGCTAACAAAGAACCCATATGACTCCTCATTTCTACCCGCAAATGGAACCCGTTCTTCCGCTTCCATTTGGATGCTTTCTGAGCCAAAACAAGGATTTTATCTGGTCGACTCTATAAAGCTTCAAACTCAAAACTAATTCTGACATTTTGAATCGAAAAAGAAGAGAAACGTCTTCAAACTTTAAATCAAAGTCCAGTGGATTGGCATCCAGGTAAAAGTCATTCCAAAAAAAAAAAAACTTGACTTTTACCTGGATGACTGAGAATCTTTACCAGATATTTTCAAATAATTCTTATATTGTTCTAATGTTGATCTGCAGGAAGTAAAGGACTGGGGAAAACTTTAAGTGAATTAGGGATGTAAAAACTATTACATTACTTATAATGAAAAATGGGTTAAGTTAATAATTGGATTAATTATAATTAATCAATCCATCTTCTCCCGCCTATTCTGTCAGGGTTGAGGTGGTGCCGGTGTTCCGTCAGGTGAGCATACCCCCGTCAGACCAGCATACCCATAGTCAATACGCATACGCAAGATGTCGGATTAGCGTTTAACCCTTTAGTTTTGTACGAAAAATAGACTTTAAACGACCTCAACGGGCGTCTATCTGTTTATAGAAGGAGCGGCCCTCTCTCTGCATAGTGTGGCTCTGATGGACGATTTTATTGTTTTATTTGGCAAAATGTTCATTTGATTTGTGTTTATCTAACTGTCTTCATTATTATCCACCCACTAAATGGAAAAAAGTCAGTATTATTATCTAGACTGTCAATAACAGGAGGTGAAATGCAGCTCCAGACGAGCCGAGCGGGCGGTGATGTCATCATTAAGCTTCTGACTCAGGTTTATTCTGTGAATTGAAAAACAGCCACTGTGTTTTCTGACACTGATTTGCTAAACGATGACCTATAGACCTTTAGAACCAGCTCCATCTTGCCTGTTAGCCATTAGCCATTAGCGCCACAGCTCATTCAAGCCGTCTGTCTGCTGAAAAGCTGCTTTAATAAAGTTTCCTCCTGCTTTTTTCAGGGTTCCTAACCTGTTTTAATTCCCTAAAGGAAAATCACTGCTCAGCTGCAGTAAACTTTATGAACAGTTAATCATTTCTGATTAGTTTTATTATTATTTCATTTTTCTTGGTTTGAAAAAAAATGTTTTATTCACCTTGTGGACTTTTATTGAAGATGTTCCAACTTTTCCAAGCTAGTTTTTAAAGCTACTTTAACTTAATAAATTAAATTAAACTAAACTTTGGTTCTTAAACATAAAATCCATTCTGAGCATTTGTCTTTTTTTCATATTTCAGCTAATTAGTTGAGTTTCCCTCGATTAATTAAGAGTTTTAACTTGTTGTTTAATTTGAGGCTTAATGATTTATGTTAATAAATTATTTTATATTGAATGAATGAGAGTTTTTGTGAATTTATTTGCTTTTTGGCAAAGTTTCACTCAAATTCACCCTTTCATCTCTTGCCCTCACACACAGTTTACAGCACGAAATATGAAAGACCAAAAGTTATCTAATTAAATATTTAACTAAATAAATGCAAATGCCTAAAGGAGTCAAAAACAGGTAATTTAGTGAATAAATGAAAATCCTTTGCAGTAATTAGGCCAAAACTAACAGGAACATTTTTATTTTAGAAGAAAATAAAATGTCTTTCTCTTCTTTTTAGAACTTAAGTAGTTTTAGATTTGCTTTTTTCAAAACAAAAAAAGAACAACTCATGTTAAGAACTTTTGCAATTATAAGATCGATCAACAAATTAATCCAGACAGTAAAAGCTAATTGTTCTAGAAGCAACATCTTATTATTTAAGCAAACATTGCAGTTAAAACATTTCTATAATTCTCTGATTTTACTTTATTTTACCAGCATAATAATAATATTATGATAATAACATAATTTTATAATTTAACTTTATTGATCCCAAACTGGACTAATTCATTCCCTCCATGTAACCCCTCCCCTTGGGGAGCAGCGGGCTACCATTGTGCGGCGCCTGGGGAGCAGTGGGGGGTTAAGGGTTTTGCTCAGGGACCCACAGTGGCAGACTGTGGGAGTTGAACTCAGAACCTCTGAGACCCGAACGCAACGCAATTCAGTAAAACCACTCGGCCACCAGCCTCCATTCAACAATAACAATAAACTAGGAAATAATATTTAAATACAGTATGTTAAAATATATGGAGATTAATATTTTTTAGTTGTTTCCTTTTTAAAAGGAAGAAACACAAATTATTTCCATCGTTAAAGATATTAATCGGGTAATAATAATTTATTAACAATTGTTGATATTTAGGCCCAAAGTGAGTCCAGAGGCCACAGATGGCCCCTGATTTAAACTACAACATCCATCAATATAATCTGGATTTTACGTTTTATTAATTAATTAAAATCTAATTTTATTTTACTTGCATTTTACTTTTACAGTACATGGCCCCAGCAGAGCTCTCCGTTCTGCTGATCAAACGGTTCTATCTTAGGTCCCGGTATTAACAGTGGGGCCATCGTTCCTCTGTGGTTATCGCACCTAAACTGTGGAACAATCCGCCCGTCGGTCTGCATGTTCACACTGATCTGCATCTTTTTAAGTCCAGATTAAAGACTCACTTTTTAAACTGGCTTTTAATACTTAGGACACATTGTTTTATGCTTATCATTTTGGGGGGTTTTTGCAATGTTTTAATGTTTCTGTGAAGCACTTTGATCTTCCTGTTGTTGTAAAGTGCTGTATAAATAAACTTTGATTTACTTTAATATGTCTGTTTTCTATAAAGGCAACTTCTACATCATCATAACCTACCGTCTCCCATGATGGTGAGCCTTGTTGCTCCCGCCGTGCTTCCCACATGAGGAGAGACCCACCCGACCCTCTGAGCACCTGAGACAGAGAAAAACTGTTAACAAGGCAGGTTACATCATCTGAGGTGTTACAGGTGGGCATGTTTGGGAGACTGTGGCTCAGAGTTTCCAGGTTCTTTAACAGGCAGAACATCATAAGGGAAGAAGTTGAGATGAAGAACATGAAGTCTGTTCCTTACAGCAGCAGCAGCAGCAGAGGGTGAGGAGGAGAGCCGTCAGCCTCCACTGGGACTCCATCCTGGACGTTTCTCAGATTTCCCTGCTTCTCCACCTGGACGTCCTGCACTGAAAAAACAGGAGCAATTCAGCCTAAATTAATTAAAAGAACAGATTCCTGCTCCTTTAAATCTGCTGAATATCATCTTTAGAAGTAGAAAAAACAAACCTGTAACTGAATAATGAGAAATTATCTAGAAAAGTATCAGGGGAAAATTTTCCATCGTTTGAATCTCACCTGCTGATGAAAGGATGAGACAGAAATAACCGCAGCGTTTGCATCCATGCAGGTGTCCTGACTCTATATAGGGGGCCGAAGGCTCCGCCCCTCACCTGGAAGTGGGAGGAGCCTGAGCTGGTCCCAGTTAGGAAGGCATGTCAGCAGATCTGTTTTTAACTCTGAAACCAAACCTGAAGTAGGTCAGTGACCCAATTATTTGAAATGTGATTTATTCTTTGGTTTCATTCATAAAAACAAAGAATAATAAAATTCAACAAGGATAAATAAAATAAGCTTTAAAAAAGTCTATAAATCAGAGAGCAGTAGAGCAGAAATGGATGGTTAGTGTTTAGTCCAGTGATGAGGGGAGAAAATGTTGCATTTAATAGGAGCCAAATATGTAAAGGAGCCAGATGTACTCAGAGCCACACCTGCAGACGGCTGAACACTTCCTGTCCCTCAGGGAGGATTTTATTTAATATATAGAATAACAGAACCTGAGTCTTTAGATCATCTTTCTGTCTTTCTGACACATTAGATGGTAAGATGTTTGCTGCTGAAGGTGATGATGAAGATGTACATTAGCTGATAAATATTCTGGAGGTTCCCAGCAGCTGCTTCCTGCTACCACCACCAGGTGGAACCCCCCCCCCTCAGAAGTATAAGATCTACAGAAAAACAGGTAATATTTTAACATTTGAATTCTAATCCACTCATAAATTTGATTACTGCTGTTATTAAATGTTCCCTCTTCACAAAAAAGAAGCGTGACGACAACCTTAAAATGAAAAATATTTGAAACAACAAATTACCAAATAAAAATGGAAGCTTTAACATCATGATAAAACTAAAATAAGAGTTTGTTTTGCTTATTCTGGTCTTAACACAGGGAAAACTAAGGACATGTCCAGACAAGTGGCAGTGGGCCAATAGAGGGCGCTAGGGTGCCGCCCCACCCACCCCACGTCTCGATCAAGACGTAAAAAACAAATAAAAATGTAATTTTTTTTTTTTTTTCGAAATATAGTCATATAAAATTTTTAGATGTGCAAGATATATATCTATATTTAATCTTTAATGACGAGTAAAGCAGTTTCATTCGTTTGGTGAGGTATTTCCGCCCTATAGAGGAAAAATCTTCGAGTCTCAGAATTGAAGCTCCTTAAAGCGAATTAACCAAGAGAAGCTGGAGGTGAAACCGTTTGGACCTGATCGGCCGAACATCGAAACCCAAACCCAAAGACATATGGAGACGGGTCACTCTGGGTTTTTTCAGGACCTAGTTTAGCTTCAAGGCTAGGCTAACTGCATGCAGCGAGGCTAACTGCGTGCGGCGAGGCTAACTGCGTGCGGCGAGGCTAACTGCGTGCAGCGAGGCTAACTGCATGCAGCGAGGCTAACTGCGTGCAGCGAGGCTAACTGCATGCAGCGAGGCTAACTGCATGCAGCGAGGCTAACTGCGTGCGGCGAGGCTAACTGCATGCGGCGAGGCAAACGGTGTGCGGCAAGGCTAACTGTGTGCGGCGAGGCTAACTGCATGCAGCGAGGCAAACTGTGTGCGGCGAGGCTAACTGCGTGCGGCGAGGCTAACTGCATGCAGCAAGGCTAACTGCATACAGCGAGGCTAACTGCGTGCGGCGAGGCTAACTGCGTACGGCGAGGCTAACTGCGTGCGGCGAGGCTAACTGCATGCGGCGAGGCTAACTGCATGCAGCGAGGCTAACTGCGTGCGGCGAGGCTAACTGCATGCAGCAAGGCTAACTGCATACAGCGAGGCTAACTGCATGCAGCGAGGCTAACTGCGTGCAGCGAGGCTAACTGCATGAAGCGAGGCTAACTGCATGCAGCGAGGCTAACTGCATGCAGTGAGGCTAACTGCGTGCGGCGAGGCTAACTGCATGCAGCGAGGCTAACTGCGTGCGGCGAGGCTAACTGCGTGCAGCGAGGCTAACTGCATGAAGCGAGGCTAACTGCATGCAGCGAGGCTAACTGCGTGAGGCGAGGCTAACTGCATGCGGCGAGGCAAACGGTGTGCGGCAAGGCTAACTGTGTGCGGCGAGGCTAACTGCATGCAGCGAGGCAAACTGTGTGCGGCGAGGCTAACTGCGTGCGGCGAGGCTAACTGCATGCAGCAAGGCTAACTGCATACAGCGAGGCTAACTGCGTGCGGCGAGGCTAACTGCGTACGGCGAGGCTAACTGCGTGCGGCGAGGCTAACTGCATGCGGCGAGGCTAACTGCATGCAGCGAGGCTAACTGCGTGCGGCGAGGCTAACTGCATGCAGCAAGGCTAACTGCATACAGCGAGGCTAACTGCATGCAGCGAGGCTAACTGCGTGCAGCGAGGCTAACTGCATGAAGCGAGGCTAACTGCATGCAGCGAGGCTAACTGCATGCAGTGAGGCTAACTGCGTGCGGCGAGGCTAACTGCATGCAGCGAGGCTAACTGCGTGCGGCGAGGCTAACTGCGTGCAGCGAGGCTAACTGCATGAAGCGAGGCTAACTGCATGCAGCGAGGCTAACTGCGTGAGGCGAGGCTAACTGCATGCAGCGAGGCTAACTGCATGCAGCGAGGCTACCTGCGTGCGGCGAGGCTAACTGCGTGCGGTGAGGCTAACTGCGTGCGGCGAGGCTAACTGCATGCAGCGAGGCTAACTGCATGAAGCGAGGCTAACTGCATGCAGCGAGGCTAACTGCGTGAGGCGAGGCTAACTGCATGCAGCGAGGCTAACTGCATGCAGCGAGGCTACCTGCGTGCGGCGAGGCTAACTGCGTGCGGTGAGGCTAACTGCGTGCGGCGAGGCTAACTGCATGCAGCAAGGCTAACTGCATACAGCGAGGCTAACTGCGTGCGGCGAGGCTAACTGCGTGCGGCGAGGCTAACTGCATGCGGCGAGGCTAACTGCATGCAGCGAGGCTAACTGCGTGCGGCGAGGCTAACTGCATGCAGCAAGGCTAACTGCATACAGCGAGGCTAACTGCATGCAGCGAGGCTAACTGCGTGCAGCGAGGCTAACTGCATGAAGCGAGGCTAACTGCATGCAGCGAGGCTAACTGCATGCAGCGAGGCTAACTGCGTGAGGCGAGGCTAACTGCATGCAGCGAGGCTAACTGCATGCGGCGAGGCTAACTGCGTGCGGCGAGGCTAACTGCATGCGGCGAGGCTAACTGCGTGCGGCGAGGCTAACTGCATGCAGCGAGGCTAACTGCATACAGCGAGGCTAACTGCGTGCGACGAGGCTAACTGCGTGCGGCGAGGCTAACTGCGTGCGGCGAGGCTAACTGCGTGCGGTGAGGCTAACTGCATGCAGCGAGGCTAACTGCATGCAGCAAAGCTAACTGCGTGCGGCGAGGCTAACTGCGTGCGGCAAGGCTAACTGCATGCAGCGAGGCTAAGGCTTTATTCTGCTTTCCTGCTTCCCTTTCCAAAGGTCAGGATCTGATCCAGCCTGGATAAAGACAGCTGAGACTGATTTAAAGAACTTTGGAGAAAAGGCAAAGAAAAATGAACAATCTGAGATTCACATGGAAAATAATAGAATCTAGTCTACTTTTTCTAAATGTTTGTTAATTTGCACAGTTGCTCCTAAATAAACACATTATCAGAAAATAAATAATTTATATATATAAAAAAAATATTAAGCTGACTAATAGCTTCTCTATTGTTAAACTGGTCCGTATTTTTTTTAGGTTTGTGACCCAATATCGGACCAAAACACAGATTTACCTTCACAGCCTCAGAAGGACAAGATTTATGGACAAAAATTATACCTGGAAATGAAATTATGTTTGGTTTTTATAAAGTGTTTTTATGTTTTTTTGTTGTTGGCATTCATATAAGTATTCTAGTGTGATAACTCCCCTGGAGAAAACTCCACCAGCAGCCGCTGCATCCAGACCTGCAGGGGAGGCGCCACTAAGAACTTTCTATGGCCATAGTGGCTTCATCCACCTTCTTTGGTGTGGTCTGTTGGAGCAGCAGCTAATCTCCTGAACACAGTGCAGGAGATAGAAAGATAAAAATGTTGCACGTCCTCCCAAGCATGAAGCTGCAGAGCTCATTCAGTGACATAAGGCAGCATCTAAAAAGGAGCGTTATCACTGAATATAATCTCTGCTCCCAACAAGCTAGAATTGTTGCTTATATGCTTTTAACTGCGTTTGTTCCCCTTTTAAAGGGTCTGTTTGCATTTTTGTACGCTTTCAAAATTGTTCCTTAATCTACTATTTTTAATAACTGTGAGAAAAAAAGGGTTATTTATATTCTCTTCTATCTTAAATTTCTCAGAGATAAAATGAAGCTGCTTCCAGCTTACCAACGACTCAGGTTATCCTGAGCTATCTCTATAGTTCTGCTGCTATAGGCTTAGACTGCTGGAGGACATAGGGACCCCTTTTTCATCATTCTGCTTCATTCTATCTCTATTCTCCCACTCTGCAGAATCTGTTAGTTCAATCTCTAACGTTCTGCTCTCTCTGCTTTTTCTCATAGTAGCTTCATCTGGTCTGTTCCTGTTTGGCTGTGACTCCATCCTGGAGAGAAATATCAGCTGTGCTGCTGCCATCAACACCTTTGTTTCTAGATGTTGGAGCTTGGCCTGTTTTCCAGTGTAGTCCTGTTTCTCTGACTGTGACTAACTGGATGTGCTCTCTTCATCCTCTGACATGGGAGCTGGCTCGGAGCTCGTCTGCCTGGCTGTGTGTTTCCTGGACGGGGCCGCCTGTGGAGCTGGTTGCCTTTTGTATCTATGCTTCTTTTTCTATGTCTGCTTCTGTCTCCTTGAACCCCAGTGGGCCTCAGCAGATGGCCGCTCACACTGAGCCTGGTTCTGCTGGAGGTTTCTTCCTGTTCAAAGGGAGTTTTTCCTCTCCACTGTCGCTACAAGCATGCTTAGTGTGAGGGATTGCTGAAGAGTCAATGAGTCGATGCAATCACATGACGTGTTGTGAATTGGCGCTATAGAAATAAATTGAATTGATGAATATCTGGGACTTTATCAAAGCACCAGTCAACATTTTAACCAAAGGTCCTCGTTTAATTCAACACTCCATCTGTAGGCAGGTGCGGCTAACCATCATCAGCGTGAGTGAATGACTGAGTGTATGTGAAGTATTTTGGAGTCTTTAGTGCTACAGTACAACATGTACTGACTGTTTATCACAAATAGCAGATTAAAATGTTTTAGCTGTTTCAGATAAGGCTTTAATAGCAGCGTTTCTCCTCTAAATAACACTGGCAGGAACACAAAGACCAACAGGACTGTATTGTATGAAGAAAATTCACACATCCCACACAACAAAATGAAAGCCTCGCAGCACAAATAACCCCCTGTCAGTGTTTTTCTGAAGCCTGGACAATCAGCAGCGGATGCCTTTCAGTAGAGCGAAAGATTCTCAAAAAGAGGAACAAAGGGAGACATGCTGTCCAGCAGGTTCAGTGAGGAGAGACGTGAGAACATCTCGCTCATCTTCCTCTGATGGACATGACTGTGCACAAAACAGCAGCAGGGGCGGATTTAGGAAATGTGGGGCCCTAGGCAAAGACAGGCAGGGGGCCCTCTGAACCTAGAAGGCAACACATAGAACAGCCCCATTCTCCAGATAGAGAAATGTTAATAGAATAGACATCCTTTTGGACAGTCATTTTGACTGAGAGAGAGGCTCACGGTGAGACAAAATGCCCAATTGGTACATAGGTTAAAAAAAGGTTGGAAAACACCAGCCTAGATCATCATTTACAGATGTTTCACCACAACAACACATTTACATTCAGTCTATACCAGCGGTAACCAATTAAAACTCATCAAGAAAATCATCAACCAGTAAAGGAAACATTTTTAATTATTATCTGTTACTTTAAACAGAATAAAATCTAAAGTGTTTCTTTAAGTAGAGAACAACCATCGTTCAGTTTGGTTTATAGATAATTTCCTGATTCCCATATTTTCTCAAACCCCTGAACTGATGGTTTGTTATTTTCTTTCTTTTTTCTGTCTTAATGTTGGCAGTGGGCTTTAGGCTGCCCTGCAAGGCTTTAAACCTGGGTTTAACCAGAGACTAAGCCATTCTCAAGCACAGATCAAGGAGCTCATTTTGAGCCTGGATCCAGATTTATTGTTGATTCTGTTCATGGTGGAGAATCCTGCTTCACAGCAGCAGGTTGAGCCAAACATCCTCTAAATGTGCAGGGTCATCTTTGAGCACGCCATTTCACTTTTCTTTCACCAGTTCACCGCAGTTCTTCCAGCAGTCCACACTTTCTCTGCTCTCTTTTTCTCATGGTCTTCTCCTTCTTTCCCATCGCCCGGCTTGCCACAGGTTTGCCTGCTGTGTCTAAAAGTAGCAGCAGCAGCAACCCAGACTGACAGCTCATTGGCTCATTTGGATCACGTGCAGCCTGGAGCCGGACGCTCCCCAGGGCTTTACCGTAATAACAGGAGAAGAGGTGCAAGTGAAATTAGACACTGCTGTCAGACAACATGCGGTAATTTATAAATG
This sequence comes from Cyprinodon tularosa, assembly GCF_016077235.1. Classification (NCBI taxonomy): domain Eukaryota; kingdom Metazoa; phylum Chordata; class Actinopteri; order Cyprinodontiformes; family Cyprinodontidae; genus Cyprinodon; species Cyprinodon tularosa. The sequence continues at coordinate 55,462 of NW_024039741.1, read as the reverse complement.
TAATATAATTAAATCAGGTTGGGTCCAGATTAGCCAGCAGGTGGATCCGGATCCGGACCGCAGTCCGCTGATCCGTGACCTAAGAGAAAAAGAGCTTAAAGAAAAAGTCAGATCAGCAAAGAATAATCATTGGATCATTATTTATTCCTAAAATGAACACCTTCACATAATTTAATGAATTTAGACTTAATCCAAAAATGTCCGTCTCAATCACTGAGTCTGGGTGCGGATTTCCCATTAGGCAATACTAGGCAGCTGCCTAGGGCCCCAAGTTCCTGGGGGCCCCATAAAACTCTGTTTCCATGTCTGGTTAATACAACTATTCCTTATTTCTGCACATTAATTATGTTTTTGATTCAAATCCTTTTGCTAAAATGCCATCAGAACGCTGATAATATTAAGTGTGTCTCAGCCCCCCCCTTCAGTGTCCACCATATTGGATCAGTCCATTTGCTGCACATGTTCAGAAAGGTCCAAACAGACAGCAGCAAACCATTTGAAAACAAACCATGCAAAGAGCAGTGTTGCCAACTTAGCGCTTTAGTCGCTATATTTAGCCACTTTTCAGACCCCTCTAGCACTTTGATTTCTAAAAAGCTCCTAGCGCCAAATCTAGAGACTTTTTTCTGCTACTGGAGACTTTGGAGACAACATCTAAAAGCAGCGAACTCTGCTCTCCAGAGCGAGTAGATTGGTAACCCCGCCTCCTGCTCTCCTCTATCTTGTCTGCTGTCATGATTTCATTATTTCATCCAAATGAAAAATGGAGACAGGCCCCCTGCCTGTTTTTGCCTAGGGCCCCAAATTTCCTAAATGTGCCCCTGTCTTCACCACAAAGACAATCGTTGACAGAGGTAGACGTTTGGCAGTAAGAGGATTTGAAGATGTGTCTGAGGTCACATCTAAGATAAAAGCAAAGTTCCCCCAAAAAAAGTTAAAGAAACTTTGTTTCCAAGTTTGAAGATGTGTCGCTTCCCATCCAGGAAGTAGCCCATCGATTGGCCACTGTATAAAACCTGGAACTCAACACTATTTCTGGCATTTTGATTTGAAAAAGCTTCCTGGATGGAAGAGAAACGTCTTTAGACTTGGAAACAGAATCCAGTGGATTGTTTTTAACTTTTTTGGAAGGACTCTGACCTGGATGACTGAGATTATTCGCCAGCAGAAAAGCAAAGTCAGCTTCGCTGTCGATGCAAAAAGAATCCAAGGAAAAAAATAAACCAACCAACAAACCTTTTCTGAGCTGTTTTTTTTTTTCTGTTAATCTTTCTGTTCATGTTATCAGTAAAACATCTAAAGGTGATCGTCTCTCCTTCCAACTGGCTGATCATTAGAGTCGGATCTCCAGAGTTTATCGGAGGTACGGCTGAATGTAGATGCTAGAAGAGGCGTCTGTAAGATTTTTTATTCATATTCTTTTCATGTTGGACTATTTAATATCCTGAAACAGCTGCTTCATGTCTGATTATTACATTCATCCCTAGTTCCCATTTCCCCTTCATGTCTGTATGGCTTCCTTTATAAATATGGATGTAGAAGTTATAGATTTCCTTTTATTACAGAGAGACAGAGCGGTTCTCCATATTATAGGATCTTTGCTTTTTTTAATCAAACTTCATGTTTAGATATGAAAAAGTCAAAGAGACATATTAAAGCTTAAACCTAGAGGAGTTTTAACGGCTTTGGTGGCTCCTAAGTTGCCGGAAGGCAGCGACCTCTGGTTCATCCGTTCTGCAGCCAGAATCATCATTTATCACAAGCTGATAGATAGAATCTAACACTTTTCCAGCTCTACAACATAGAGCTACATGCCCAGACTCTACTGAGCGAAGAGGAAGCCTGATGTGCAGAGGAGGAGTCATTCCTGTGGCTTCAGAGGCTCCTAGGATGGACAGATGTTTGCTGGAAGGATCGAATCTGAAAACATCTGCTGCCCTCAACACTTCAGCCATTTCTCCGGGTACTTGTGCGTTCTCGTGTCCTCGTGAAACGTCATCATCCTCAGCCATATTACTGTTCCAATTCAAAAGAACAGCAGGCCGAGAACGAACAAAGTCCACGGATGTTGTTACCCAGCAAGCATCAGAGCAGACTTGTCCGTTCTCCAGACTGACAGCTGTCCCAGCATGCACTGCAGCAGCTTCCAGGTTAGCGCTCACAGAGCTCAGAGGATTAAGTTTAATTCTCTTTCCTGTTGCTGTTGTTCAATAAAAGTACATTTTAATATAATTTGAGGAGAGAATATTATACTTTCAGTTTCACTATATGGACCATTTACTGATATAATGCGTAATATAAAAAAATGTTCTAAAGTTGAGAGGACCACGGCAACCAGGACCGAGGCTAACGGTGGCCAGGGCTAACGTTAGCCCGTCTGCAGCAGCCCTCTCTCTGCATAGCTGTGTGTGAAGGGTCGCTGGCTCTGATGGAGGTTTTGTTTTTTGTTGTCTTATTTGGCAAAATGTTCATTTGATTTGTGTTTATCTGACTGTGTTCATTATTATTCCCCCACTAAATGAAAAAACTTAGAATTTACTATTATCTAGAAACTATTAATAATAGGAGGTGAAATGCAGCTCCAGATGAGCCGAGCGTTTGGTGATGTCATCAGTACGCTTCTGTTCTAATTGACCCAGATTTATTCTGCGTGCTCCCGTTCTCCCAGAGTCCAGACTTTCCTGGATTCTTCTCAAGAACAGACTTGGCGAGGACACGAGTCCGTACTTGCGTTCTAGTGAATTGAGAGACGGCCTACTTCTACAGGGACACCCAGAGGACCCTACTGCAGCTGGACTGGCTGAAGTCTACACCGGCTGCCATAGCGGGACAAAGACAATCCAACCACAGCGGACACCTTTAGATACGTCTGGAAACATCTGGAAAGCCTTTAGAAACTGAGATGTTGGGAACAGGAAGAAAGAATTGGAAGAACATCTGGTCTTCAGAGCTGATCTGAAACACGAGATCAAAAGTTTGTGTTTTTCAAAGGTGAACAAATTAAGCTGAAGCTATTCTATAAACTAAAGTCTAGTTTATGTGACAGGAAAGGGAGTGACCAGTGAGAAGACAAGCGCTGCATTCCTAACCAACACTCTGTGAGCCAAATGAGACAGACAAACAATGCATTTCTCTCATAACTTCTATGTCTTTATTTCTGGAACACGTCTGTCATCAGCTTGTCTGACAGAAAAGACGGATCGGCGCGAGTCCAGACAGGCGGCAGGCAGAAGGCTTTATTGGTTTTCTGCCAAAAAAGCAGCAAAACGAATCACATTTATACCAAAACACATAATATCAAATAAAAAGTCCTTTCAAGTGTTGGTCGCATCAGGCGGGGGGCGGGGTTTCAGAGCGGCGTGTTTTGAACCAGAAAGGCTCTGATTCTCTGCAGGAGTTCTTTCTTCACGCTGTCCGGTACGAGCGCTGCAGGTGGAGACAGAACAAGCAGAGATCCATGATTATTCATGATACCAAAACAGAACATCATGATGGGCGCAGTCACAGGATCATAGCTCTTTTAACCTCCAGATGTTCCTATCTGCCCCTAGGAGGCAAACAGCTCCCACAATCCTTTGCTTACAGGACATATAGATGCAGCCTGTCTCACACAGTTTAACAATAATCCATTATTCTGTTCTCTGATTGACTCATCCTGATGTTCTCACCTCCAGATGTTTGAGAGCTTCAGACAATCAACACATTCAGGGAACTTGGTGTCTGAGGCTAACACGCTGTTTGAAGCTAACCTGCTGTCTCAGGCTAACTGGCTGTGTGAAGCTAACCTGCTGTCTCAGGCTAACTGGCTGTGTGAAGCTAACCTGCTGTCTGAGGCTAACTGGCTGTGTGAAGCTAACCTGCTGTCTGAGGCTAACAGGCTGTTTGAAGCTAACCGGCTGTTTGAAGTTAACCGACTGTCTAAGGCTAACAGGCTGTTTGAGGCTAACCGGCTGTTGGAGGCTAACCGGCTGTTTGAAGTTAACCGGCTGTTGGAGGCTAACCGATTGTCTAAGGCTAACAAGCTTTTTGAGGCTAATGTGGTGTTTGAGGCTAACCGACTGTATGAGGCTAACTGACTGCCTGAGGCTAACCAGCTGTTTGAGGCTAACTGGCTGTGGAGCCAAACCAACTGTCTGAGGCTAACAAGCTTTTTGAGGCTAATGTGGTGTTTGAAGCTAACCGGCTATTGGAGGCTAACTGACTGCTGAGGCTAACCAGCTGTTTGAGGCTAACCGGCTGTGGAGGCTAACCAAATGTCTAAGGCTAACAAGAACGTTTGAGGCTAACCAGCTTTTTGAGGCTAATGTTGTGTTTGAGGCTAACCGGCTGTTCAAGGTAAATTAGACTTTTCTTCTCATAGTAGCTTCAACTGCTCTAGCATTCTGTTTAGCTTTGAAACCGTCCAATAGGGAGGCATCAGCTGATCTGCTGCCATCAACCGCTTTGATTATAAGATGATAAAGTTGGGCCTTTTTTTTCAGTGTTTAGTCCTGTTACTCTCCTAGACAGAGTGATGGGCTCAGCATTTACTGTGACACACTGAGACTGTGTCTGCTTCATCTCCTTGAACCCCAGTCAATGGTTGAATCCCAAACCGCTCCCTAAACACTGACCCATAACTATCTAGTGCGACTCGCAATAAAGTCCAACTCACAGCTGTGGAAGGTGGGGGAAGGGGGGTATAAATGTGAATGGGAAGGATCCTTTACTCCAAAGGAAAGGTAAAGCAGTCGTTCCTATGGCAACACAGTGATGTACAGGTGCTGGTCATAAAATTAGAATATCATGAAAAAGTAGATTGATTTCAGTAATTCCATTTAAAAAATGAAACTTGTATATTATATTCATACATTACATACAAACTCATATATTTCAGATGTTTATTTTGTTTAATTTTGATGATTACAAATGACAACAAATGAAAATCTCAAATTCATCATATCAGAAAATTAGAATATTGTGAAAAGGTTCAAAATTGATGGCCCCTGGTGCCACACTCTAATCAGCTAATTAACTCAAACCACCTGCAAAAGCCTTTAAATGGTCTTTCCGTCTAGTTCTATAGGCTACACAATCATGGGGAAGACTGCTGACTTGACAGTTGTCCAAAAGACGACCATCGACACCTTGCACAAGGAGGGCAAGACACAAAAGGTCATCGCTAAAGAGGCTGGCTGTTGACAGAGCTCAGTGTCCAAGCACATTAATAGAGAGGCGAAGGGAAGGAAAAGATGTGGTCGAAAAAAGTGTACAAGCAAGAGAGATAACCGCACCCTGGAGAGGATTGTGAAACAAAACCCATTCAAAAATGTGGGGGAGATTCACAAAGAGTGGACTGCAGCTGGAGTGAGTGCTTCAAGAACCACCACACACAGACGTATGAAAGACATGGGTTTCTGCTGTCGCATTCCTTGTGTCAAGCCACTCTTGAACCACAGACAGCGTCAGAAGCGTCTTGCCTGGGCTAAAGAGAAACAGGACTGGACTGCTGGTGAGTGGTCCAAAGTCATGTTCTCTGATGAAAGTAAATTTTGCATTTCCTTTGGAAATCAAGGTCCCAGAGTCTGGAGGAAAAGAAGAGAGGCACTTCATCCACGTTGCTTGAAGTCCAGTGTAAAGTTTCCACAGTCAGTGATGGTTTGGGGTGCCATGTCATCTGCTGGTGTTGGTCCATTGTGTTTTCTGAGGTCCAGGGTCAACGCAGCCACATACCAGGAAGTTTTAGAGCACTTCATGCTTCCTGCAGCTGACCAACTTTTTGGAGATGCAGATTTCATTTTCCAACAGGACTTGGCACCTGCACACAGTGCCAAAGCTACCAGTACCTGGTTGAAGGACCATGGTATCCCTGTTCTTAATTGGCCAGCAAACTCTCCTGACCTTAACCCCATAGAAAATCTATGGGGTATTGTGAAGAAGAAGATGCAATACACCAGACCCAACAATTCAGAAGAGCTAAAAGCCACTATTAGAGCAACCTGGGCTATCATAACACCTGAGCAGTGCCACAGACTGATCGACTCCATGCCACGCCGCATTGCTGCAGTAATACAGGCCAAAGGAGGCCCAACTAAATACTGAGTGCTGTACATGCTCATACTTTTCATGTTCATACTTTTCAGTTGGCCAACATTTCTATAAATCCTTTGTTTTTATTGGTCTTCAGTAATATTCTAATTTTCTGATATGATGAATTTGAGATTTTCATTTGTTGTCATTTGTAATCATCAAAATTAAACAAAATAAACATCTGAAATATATGAGTTTGTATGTAATGTATGAATATAATATACAAGTTTCACTTTTTAAATGGAATTACTGAAATCAATCTACTTTTTCATGATATTCTAATTTTATGACCAGCACCTGTATGTGGCTGTAGCTCTAGGGTGCAGGTTAGCATAACGTCAAATATTTTGTTATAAATAAATCTAACCAGTCAAAAAAACCTCCTTCCTGTTAGGGATTGATGTCGTCTCAAGACACTTTCCAGTTCACCAGATCATCCAGTCAGATTGATTCAAAGTTTTCTATCTAAGGAAAACCAGCTGATTGCATCGACTCATTGACTCTTCAGCAATCCCTCACACTAAGCATGCTTGTAGCGACAGTGGAGAGGAAAAACTCCCTTTGAACAGGAAGAAACCTCCAGGAGAACCAGGCTCAGTGTGAGCGGCCATCTGCTGAGGCCCACTGGGGTTCAAGGAGACAGAAGCAGACATAGAAAAAGAAGCATAGATACAAAAGGCAACCAGCTCCACAGGCGGCCCCGTCCAGGAAACACACAGCCAGGCAGACGAGCTCCGAGCCAGCTCCCATGTCAGAGGATGAAGAGAGCACATCCAGTTAGTCACAGTCAGAGAAACAGGACTACACTGGAAAACAGGCCAAGCTCCAACATCTAGAAACAAAGATGTTGATGGCAGCAGCACAGCTGATATTTCTCTCCAGGATGGAGTCACAGCCAAACAGGAGAGATTGATTTAACAGATTCTGCTGAATGGGATAAGTGAGAATGAGGAAGAATGATGAGAAGCGGTCTCTATGTCCTCCAGCAGTCTAGGCCTATAGCAGCTTAGACTGCATGATTTAGAGGATTCAGTCAGTCCACCTTTTAGGAATCTAAAACAAAGCTTCAATTCTAGAAATCATAATAACTCAATTGCCTTTTCAAACTGAACAGGACAGTTTAAGGACTGGGCTACAGTTTGGTGTCTTCTAGCTGCACCTCGGCTGTTTATTTGTGTCCTTCTCCCCCCCCTGCTGTCGTGTTTGAGGCTCTGCATTACCTCTGCCTTTGGGCGTCACTTCTGTGACGAGGTCCTCCACCGTGACGTGCTCCAGACCTTTCTCTCTGATCACATCTGCACACAAACAGTCCCAGCTTTAAACATCCAGTCAGTGGGAAGGAAAGAGGAACTTGATGGATCATCTGATCCTCAGCAGGTTCTAAACTGATTTAAATCCAGCCTCAGATTTAAACTCAGAACAGATTTAATCCTGGCTGAGAGGCACAAGCTGGCAGTGAATCGGGTTACGACTCATTTTCCAAGTTTTTCTGTAACATTTAAAACACATTTTAATCAAACCCACATACTGGTGCATTTAGTGGAATGAAAAACTCAACAATTCCAAATTAAAGAGAATAAAAACTGTTTTTCACACCTTTATTAACATCACATTCAATGAGAGGAGCTGCATTTACCTACTGCTACTGCTGGATATGTTCATGATAAATGATTAAAAAAAAAGGAAAAAGGCAGAGAAGATGTTGGATCATGAATAATTAAAAAGTAGATTGATTTATAGCCAACAATCATGAACTATATTCATACCCAGAATACATGAATAGATGAAGCTTTATTGAAGCTTCACAGTTCTTCAGCAAATGTGTTCAAATAAAGCCTTAGGGCTTCAAATGCTCACTGGGGCCATCTAGTGGTGAGCAAAAACCGCTCACATCTACATGTCCCAAAGGTATGAAGATAAAATGATCTAAACATATTAAACCAGTGATGATAGCAGCCTGTCTGTCAGTAAAAATAAAGCTATGAAAACCTAAAAACAGGAGAAAACTTCTCCGTTATTAAGCTGCAGTTCACAGCAAAAACAAACTACTCAGAAAAAACTACAAGACTCCAACTAAATAGTCTACAATTCACTAAAACCGTTTGGCTTTTTATCAGAACATCTTTCCAAACTCTAATCCCTTATCGGAGAATCTGGAATCTGCGGCTCTACATTCAGTACAGACCAGGAAGAAGGCGGTGGAAAGACATCAGCAACCTGAGGGACAACACCAACCATGGAGCAGCTTCTAGAGGAGCAGCTTCTAGAGGAGCAGGTTCTAGAGGAGGAGGTTCTATATCAGGAGGTTCTAGAGGAGGAGGTTCTAGAGGCGGGCAAATCAACCGCTACTATGTTCTGATGAATAAATATTGATAACTAAACCAGAACCTGCTGAGGTCCAGAGGAAACAAACCTTTGCAGTGAGCTTTCAGCTGGTCCTTCCATCCACACTCCACCAGTTTGGCCCTGAGGAGCTCCTTCAACCTGCACACAGTCAGAGTTCAATCACTGGGTTACACTGACTCACCATCATCATCATCATCATCATCATTACCATCATCATCACCACCATCATCATCATCATCATCATCACCACCACCATCATCATCCTCATCACCATCATCATCACCACCATCATCATCATCACCACCACCATCATCATCCTCATCACCACCACCATCATCATCCTCATCACCATCATCATCACCATCATCATCACCACCATCATCATCATCATCATCACCACCACCATCATCATCCTCATCACCATCATCATCCTCATCACCATCACCATCATCACCCCCATCATCACTATCATCATATTATCATCATCATCATCATCATCATCATCATCACCACCACCATCATCATCCTCATCACCATCATCATCACCACCATCATCATCATCACCATCATCATCACCACCACCATCATCATCCTCATCACCATCATCATCACCATCATCATCACCACCATCATCATCATCATCATCATCACCACCACCATCATCATCCTCATCACCATCATCATCACCACCATCATCATCATCACCATCATCATCACCACCACCATCATCATCCTCATCACCATCATCATCACCATCATCATCACCATCATCATCATCATCACCATCATCATCACCACCACCATCATCATCCTCATCACCATCATCATCCTCATCACCATCACCATCATCACCCCCATCATCACTATCATCATATTATCATCATCACCACCATCATCATCATCATCATCATCACCATCATCATCACCACCACCATCATCATCCTCATCACCATCATCATCCTCATCACCATCACCATCATCACCCCCATCATCACCACCACCACCATCACCATCATCACTATCATCATATTATCATCATCACCACCATCATCATCATCATCACCATCATCATCACCACCATCATCATCATCACCATCATCATCACCACCACCATCATCATCCTCATCACCATCATCATCCTCATCACCATCATCACCCCCATCATCACCACCACCACCATCACCATCATCATCATCACTATCATCATATTATCATCATCACCACCATCCTCATCATCATCACCACCATCACCATCATCACCCCCATCATCACCACCACCATCCTCATCACCATCATCATCCTCATCACCATCACCATCATCACCCCCATCATCACCACCACCATCATCATCCTCATCACCATCGTCATCCTCATCACCATCATCACCCCCATCATCACCACCACCACCATCATCACTATCATCATATTATCATCATTACCACCATCCTCATCATCATCACCACCATCATCACCACCATCACCCCCATCATCACCACCACCACCATCACCATCATCATATTATCATCATCACCACCATCCTCATCATACTCATCATCATCATCATCCCACCATCATCACCACCACCACCACCACCATCATCATCATCATCATCATCATCAGTTCACCAGGACCAGGCTGAACTGTGGCAGCATGGGTCCATCTGTGTCGCAGCCTCACCTCTCCCTCTCTCCCATCTCTATCAGCTTCTGGTTGATGGCGGCTCTCAGCTGGTATTCTTTGCTCATGATCAGATCGGAACCGGACTCATGCACCAGAACCGTGGATTTAAAGACGGAAAGCCAGAACAAGCAGTTAAAATCCTCCCTTTGTTGTGACGGACCTTCCGAGGAGGTCTAGCTCGATGGTTCCGCTGAGGCTTGATCCACAATAAAATAACTTCCGGTAAAGTAAGAGACACATTTCACCCAGAAATGCATTTAATAAAATAATAGACATTATATAGAATAATTAACATGATTTAAATCATGTGAAAAAAATGTTTTTGAAGCAAAATGGTGAAGAACTCCACCTCCCATGATGCATCGGGGGGTCCGCTGTGAAGTAGGTCCGTCTGAAAACACGAACGCGTGAATCGCTGGTGACCAGCATTGTTCTGCTGCAGCTCGGATGAGTCCGGTTCTGTTGGGTCTGAAAACTAGTCTTCATCACTGAGAAGTTATGGCTGCAGCTAACTACACCCTGAAGGTCAACAGAGACCTGCTGGACCCCAACTTTGAGAGTTACCGCCTGTCTCTGGACCCCATCCCGACCTACACCGTGGACCTGGACGCTGGTGAGCGGCTTAGCAGGCTGAGCAGCCCGGGTTCCTCCGGAGAACCTGCGCTCTATACAGCCCAGGAGTTAAAACCAGCCTCATCTCCAACTGCTTTAAGGTGGTTCAGGTCTCCTGCCGAACCTCCAGATCCAGATTTAGATCCTGATGCAGATTCAGATCATGATCCAGATTTAGATCCTGATCCAGATTTAGATCCAGATCCTAAACTAGATTTAGATCATGATCCAGATCCAGATTTAGATCCTGATCCAGATTTAGATCCTGATCCTAATCCAGATTCAGATCCTAATCCAGTCTGAATTCTGGTTCTTTGCTGCCTGTAGTAAATCACAGCAGATCAGAGGTTCTGGTGGATTCCTGAAGCCCCTTTTGGGTTTTTCTTTGGACTTTGGCCACTTTTTCACTGCACCGTGGTTCTGTTGGGCCCTTTTATGTCTTTAAATGTAATTTATGCCAGATTAGAAAGAGAAATAGTTTATATGTGTAATTTCTGTCTAGGAATAAAACAAACAGACCTTGTTTTCAGTCCTGAGATGATTTCAATCATCTCCATGTTTTCTCTAATGATTAAAAGTGTTCTTCCAGAAAGTTCTCCAAGGTTCCTGGAAAACTTTCAAGCATTTTGATGAACTTGCTGCCTTGTTTGTTTTATTCTCAGTGCTGAAATATTTCCCAGCCGTGTTTCTCCTAAACCACAGGAGGAAGCTGCTGTGTGAAGCTAGAAGAGGAGAATCAGGAGATCCGATCATAGAAAGGCGATATTAGAGAGGGAATGTCTGACTTCCTGTTGTCTTTGCTGGTTCTTTGGTTTGTTTCATGGGTTTTATCTGCTTTTGATTTGTAGGATTTTAATTGAAGATCAGCTGCTGTGATTATTTTAACATCCTGCAGATTCTCACAGCAGATTTAGCTTTTTCTGTCTACTTTTACGTGATAAAAATGTTACACAAGCCTCATTTTAAATTGAAATAAATCTTTATTAACAAAAAAAACATTAAAAGTGGATAGATGGATGGACGGATGATGGATGGATGGATGGATGGATGGATGGATGGATGGATGATGGATGGATGGATGGATGGATGGATGATGGATGGATGGATGGATGGATGGATGGATGATGGATGGATGGATGGATTTAAAATGCATCTTCTGGATCAGATTCTCTCCTTCCTTGTGGGGGCGGGCTTTCCCCTGATCAAAGACACGTCTCTATTGGTCGGCTGGATGTTAGAGACATTTTCATTGGTGAAAGGTGAGCGTTTGAATCTGACTGGAAGTGGAGAGAATGTAATCGGCGTAATGCTACTTAACAAAAATAAGTAATAAAAATCCATCTGAAAAGCAAATAAAAAATTTAAATTAGAGAAAAGGTTAAAATTAGTCTCAAAACTTTTATTGATTAGGAAATGTTTCAAAGTTTCATGTCTGGATAAATTTTTTTTTGAATTGAACTTTATTGATCTCACATTGGAGAAATTCCCTCTCTGCATTTAACCCATCCTCTTGGGGAGCAGTGGGCTGCCATTGTGCGGCGCCCGGGGAGCACGGTGGGGTTAAGGGTCTTGCTCAGGGACCCAGAGTGGCAGGCTTTGGGAATCGAACCGGGTACTGCAACCTTCTCAGCAGATATCGGCCAATCGGTGCATCGCTCCACCTCCAGCTCTAATAGATATGAATGGTGGTCTGTGGGACAATGATCACAGTATCGGCATCACTGAGCCGACCAACTCCAAAGGTTGTCCTGGTTGTCATGGCGATATTAAGTAATCTGAGATGTTTTGTTGTTTTTCTTTCCTCTGTATCAGCAGCTCAGAATAACCCGATGTTCTGGTTCTGTTCATGTCTCATCCTGCCCAGCTGTGGAGGAGATGCAGCTGACGGACGCTCAGTACACGCTGGAACACATGCAGGCCTTCGCCATGTTCAACTACCTGCAGCTGGACCCGTGGTACCAGGACAGCGTTCTGTTCGTGGACCGCCAGGCCCGGGTTCTGAGCCTCACCGTCACCCTGGTGAGTCTCTGGAAGGATCCCCGGGTTCATCTGGAGGAGCCGGTCCTGTTTCCTCAGTGAAGCGCAGTCACCAGCAGGGGGCGGCGTTGGTCAGCGTTAGAGGGAAGAGGTTCTGTTCAGTCCAGGCTCCATCGAAAGGTCCGGTTCTGATAATGCAGTTAATCATGGGGCTTATTAAAGGATTGAAGCTTGGTTCTGATCCGGTTTGGTGCCGAACCGCTTTTATGTCCAGAATTCAGAGATAATCAGAGACTAACGGAACCAGATCATTTTCATCATCATCTGGGTCGCTGTCTCTGCCCCTCAGCAGAACCATCGATGTTAGAAGGTTCTGGATGTTGGAGCTCAGAGCTGCAGCATCTGGTTCTGATCCGACTCACCTGTCAGGTGAGAAACCATCAAACAGACAGAAAGTTCTTCCTAACGGTCCGGATCATGAACCCAGATTAGACCCTGAGGAAGAACCAGAACCATCAGAACGGGTCGGTCATCTTTTCTGGATAAACAGAACCTTCAGGTCCAGTTTCACCAGAACCAAGCAGAGAAATCTGCTGGTAGTGATGTGGGCGTGTCTCTCAGCGCTCTGGACTCTGATTGGTCAGAAACCGCCAGACCGAACCGAACACTGGACCGATCCAGAAGGTTCTGGATGTTTCACCGGATCAGAACCATAATCATTCTAATCCTCCAGCTTAAACTACCCGAATGGAAACTGGGTCAGAACCGGTTCCAGCTTCCTGAGACCCGGTTCAGCTTTGATTGATGGTTCTGATGGAGATGGTTGCTGAAGGACGGAGGTCCAAACAGAACCTTGATCATCTCTATGGTTGTTTTTCTGATCAAAGCTTCTTGGATCTGATGGTTCTGCTGGGTTCTGGACTTCTTTGTAGGGCGAGCAGCAAACTAAGACCTGTCGGACCTTCTGCCTCCTCCCGGTACCAGAACCCTGCTTGATGGTCACTCAGCCGGGTTCTGGATGCCTTAGAACTGGACCTGCTGGTGCTGCTGCAGGAAACAGCTTTAAACCCGGATCAGAATTTAAACATCAGTGATCCGGATTATCTGGTTCCAGTGGGACCAGTTGGTTCTGGATACGCTCAAACCACAGCTGGACTGAACATCTGGACTCTAAAGAATTGTCTCTGGTTCTGGATGCAGGACACGGCGCTGGGGAAGCCCAAGGAGGTCTTCAGGTTCGGACCAGAATCCGACCCGTGTTCTGAGCGGCTCTGCCCGTCCATCAGCCTCTCCTCAGCGACCTCGGCGGTTCTGTCCGACGGCGGCGGGCGGCTGCAGCTCCTCCGGACCGGCAAGAGAGGAGACGGCTGTCAGACCAAGTGGGAGGTAAGTGGGTAGAAGCGGGTCAGAAACTGTTTAGAAACGGGTCAGAAATATTCCAGAAACGGGTCAGAAATATTCCAGAAACGGGTCAGAAATATTCCAGAAACGGGTCAGAAACGGGTGGAAAAGTTTTTAAACTCGTCATAAAATCTTTGATCAACCTTCTGCTCTGATTGATTCATGGAAAAATAATCGACAGATGAACCGATTTGCAAAATGATGGTTGGTTCTCTGGGTCTGAACAACGCTGGTTCCTGCAGGTTCTGTTCAGCGAACGGCTGGGCGACCCGTTCACCATCCTGCACAGCGTCTCCCACGTCCAGGCCGGCGTGCACGCCGTGGAGGTTCTGCTGCTGCATGTCCAGAAGGACCCCCAGGAGACCACGGGGAGCGGGTTCTGTGTGTTTCTGGAGTGGGTCACTGTGAGCGGCGCCGCCGGACAAGGTGGGTCCAAAGGAAGCTGCTGTCCGGCTGATTCTGGATGGTTCTAGCTAACGAGGCGCATGGCGGCCCGGTTTCACTGTTTGCTTCCCTAGAGTCCGTTTAGTTCAGAACCTTCCACCTCTGAGCGAAAACCTGATCCGAGTCCAGAGAGCTTCCTCATCACCAGAACCTTCATCTCCACCTGCAGGTCCAGAGAAGAAGATGGAGGTGAGGAAGAGGAGGGTCCTGAGGGGGAAGTCGGTGCCTCATTACGCCGCCGTGGAGCCGCAGGGGAGGGGCCTGATGGTGGCGTCAGAGAAACCCTTCGTCTTCACGCACGTGGACGGCCGACCCGTGGAGCAGCCGGAACCGGAGCCCATGGAGGTGGAGAAGGCAGGTGGGTCAGAGCGGCTGATGGGGAGGAAGCTGGTTTGGATCTTTAAGCCGGTTTGATCAAGTTTGGAACTTTTGCTCGATTTTTATCAGCTGATCAAACTAAGCAGGAAACAAAAGGTTTGGTTTGAGAAGCAGAACTCTGCAGAACCTCCTCTGGCTGCAGCTGGAGGTTCATCTCCTTCATGGAGAAGATCACTGCTGCTTTCTGAGCTACAGTCTGGTTAAAACAGGGAGTTCGTTAAAAAGGAAGCCTCGTTAGCAGGATCCGACGCTCAAATCAGAAACGCTGCGTTAATACGATCGATTTTGAACAAAAGTGAATCAGTAAACCAACCTTCATACAGAATTATGTTATTTATTATAAATATAATGGCCCTAACTTTTATAATGTTGAAGTAGCCAGATCTTTAAGTTCTGTCATTTCAGAGCTGCGTGCAGGTAGCCTCGCTGCAGGCAGTTAGCCTCGCTGCGTGCAGGTAGCCTCGCTGCATGCAGTTAGCCTCGCTGCGTGCAGTTAGCCTCACTGCGTGCAGTTAGCCTCGCTGCGTGCAGTTAGCCTCACTGCGTGCAGTTAGCCTCGCTGCAGGCAGATAGCCTCGCTGCAGGCAGTTAGCCTCGCTGCAGGCAGTTAGCCTCGCTGCAGGCAGATAGCCTCGCTGCGTGCAGTTAGCCTCGCTGCGTGCAGGTAGCCTCGCTGCGTGCAGGTAGCCTCGCTGCGTGCAGGTAGCCTCGCTGCGTGCAGGTAGCCTCGCTGAGCTAAACCAGGTCCTGGAAAAGGATCTCTCTCACTCTCACTCTCTCTCTCTCACTCACCCTCTCTCTCTCACTCTCTCAGTCTCTCTCTCACTCACACTGCAACTCCACCTGTGGTGGGATGAGGTGAGCAAATCCACTTCCTGTCAGCCTAATGTCAAAAAAAATTAGCCACTAGTGCCGCAAAAACTAAAAAAAAAATAGATAAATTATTCTCAGTTTTGCTCCAGAACTATTTAATAATTGTGAATTTGAAGCTGTAGAAAGTTACATTCCAAGTTTTGTTCCTGTGAATTAAGTTCTTAATGTGCTTCTAGAAGCAGGATCTGTGTCATAATGATGTCATTCATCCTGAATCTGCTTAAAGTTTATTCTTTACTTTCATCATCGTCTGAATCATTTCATCTTTTTTTAATCAAAGCTTTTTTCTTTGTTAATTCTGTTCTAACTTTATCTGAAACTTTTCAACTTTGAAAGGTTTCTGTTTTATTCCAGCCTTCCTCCTCCTCCTCCTCCTCTTCTTCCACTTCCTCCTCCTCTTCCTCCTCCCCCTCCTCTTCCTCCCCCTTCCCCGTCTTCCTCTTCTTCCACTTCCTCCTCCTCCTCCTCTTCCTCCCTCCTCCTCCTCCTCCTCCTCCTCCTCTTCCTCCTCCTCCTCCTCCCTCCCCCTCCTCTTCCTCCCCCTTCCCCGTCTTCCTCTTCTTCCACTTCCTCCTCCTCCTCCTCCTCCTCCCTCCCCCTCCTCTTCCTCCCCCTTCCCCGTCTTCCTCTTCTTCCACTTCCTCCTCCTCCTCCTCCTCCTCCTCCTCCTCCTCCTCCTCCTCCTCCTCCTCTTCCTCCTCCTCCTCCTCCTCCTCCCTCCCCCTCCTCTTCCTCCCCCTTCCCCGTCTTCCTCTTCTTCCTCTTCCTCCTCCTCTTCCTCCCTCTTCTTCCTCCTCTTCCTCCCCCTCCTCTTCCTCCTCTTCCTCTCCGCTCTGACCCGGTTCCTAGAACCCAGCCGACCCGTTTTTTTTTCTCTCTGGTTTCAGATCCGCTCTACTTCTGGCAGCAGACGGCTGATGACATCACGCTGAGCCTTCGCCTCCCTGAGGGCGTGGCCAAAGAGGACGTGAGCTTCCGGCTGACGGCGGACACGCTGAGCGTCGGGGTGGGGGGCTTCCCGCCGCTGCTGGAGGGTCAGCTGTACGGGTCGGTGGACCCCGAGGCCAGCGCCTGGATCATCAAGAACAACAAGAGGTGTGGTTCTAACAGAACCCTCCAGGTTCTGATTCTTCCTCTACGCGATGGTTCCGAGTGTCGGCCATTAAAGCCCATCTGTCCCGTTCAGGCTGACTAGTTTTTATAAGCTGGATCTATTGATTCAGTCGTCAATATGAGCTGAGTCACATCCTCCCTCTGAGACCTTTAGCTCTGCTTCCTGCTGCTTTAATGGAAAAACATCCATTCTGTTCAATCCTGCTTTGTATTGGTGATGAATTCTAACGCTGTGCGAGGAGGAGGAGGGGGAGGAGGAGGGGGGGAAAGAGGAGGGAGGAGGAGGAGGGGGAGGAGGAGGGAAAGAGGAGGGAGGAGGAGGAGGGGGAGGAGGAGGGAGAGAGGAGGGAGGAGGAGGAGGGAGAGGAGGAGGGAGAGGAGGAGGGAGAGGAGGGAGGAGGAGGAGGGAGAGGAGGAGGGGGAGGAGGGGGGAAAGAGGAGGGAGGAGGAGGAGGGAGAGGAGGGAGCCTTCGTTTGTCCATTTTTGCTGCAGAGAAATAAATAAATTTTTTTTAGCTGCAGCTCCCATACAGCCTCCTTCTCCTCCTCCTGCTGCCATCGTCTTTATGTCGACTCTCTGAACTCATCCAGATGTCCTTCCAGAGGACACTTATCTCCTCCTTTGGCTCCATCCCATTTTATCCACCCTTAGCGGCATCCTGACGGTTCTCTCTGATGTTCTGCAGGACGTTTGCACCACAGACGGGACCTGCTGGATCACCAATGGATCATTATTTACACCTAAAACTAATACGTTCGCAGTGATTTAATATATTTAGCGTTAATCAGTTAAAAAATAATAATTTTCGTGGCGATCATAGAGTCTGGGAGCGGCCATTTTTGCCCAAATATATTAGCCCCTCCCTCCTGCCATCTTCCAGCAGTGACGTCACGGTGCGGTAAGCCTAGCGCCATTCTCCCCGCTTTCCAAGCTAAATCAATGGGAACTACTAGACACATCTCAGAAGTTTAAATTCGGAATATGAGCGAACTTTTCCTTTAAGGTGGATTGTTTTTATTAACCGGGTTCGTTTTGGCTTCCATTTTGAAACGTCCATTTTTCTTTTTTATCTATTTGTTCGTGTTTTACAGTATAAATCTGTAGTTTCTGTAGTTCTTTACGCCTTTGATAGACTGAGGTAATTTAAATTAGAAATAAATTAATTTGTTTTAAGGTGGAACCAAAGATCCTCATTGGGCTTTAATGAAAAGCAAATGAACCCTGAGGATTGAAGCTCTGCTTTCTGACCGACACGCAGCGAGGAACCTCTGCAGCCTGATGAGGATCTCCTGCCTTCAGCAGAGATAATGAAATTATAATCTGATGCTGATTAATTCAGATTTTTCCTAGAATCCATAAAGACTCTTCCTCATCAGCATCATTTAGTCCAACACAGCGAATAATGAGGCTCTGCTGCTATGATGTCGTGTTGTTTGGTCTCTAAAACCAGAAAATCTCTGTAGGATGTTTTTATTTTAGATCCTTCATTTGGGCTGATTTTTATTTTAAGCCTTTGGTTCATGTGAAGCGCGTTAGGAAGCCAATCAGGGACGGGCTGGAAGAGCTGCAGGACGTTCTCCTGGGGTTCTACCAGAACCTGCTGATCAGAGTCCCAGACAACGATGTAACAACACAACAATAAGCAACATTATCAGTCAATGTCTTCCAGTCAGTCTCAGATAGCCAGACTAATGTTAGTCTGCAGACTAAACTATAGGATCCATCGGCTATAGATGGATTTATTGCCTAGTTCATCCACTGACTGGGAAATGACCAGTGGAACGTCTTCCTGCAGCCAGAAAACTGCTGGTTTCTGCAGCCAAATGCACAGGGAGGAGTTTTACTGCACGTCTCTGTGGGAGTGGGGAGAGTACCAATATGGCGGCCGGTGGCCTCACTTTTTCTGGGCTAACAGCGATCCAGTGAATAAACAGATATTAGTGGCCCTGACCCATGGTGATTGGAGGGAAATCCTGGACCTGCCGTCCATAAACCTGACCTCCCAGTGACCCACAGACCAACATCTCACTGGTTCCACTGAGACCCTCCAAAGACCTACCACCTTCTGGACTCGTTTTAGCTGGACGGATCAGAACCGTTGGATCTTAGTTACTTCAGTGTTTGCTAACGTTTGTGTGTGTCTGTCCCCCCAGCCTGGAGGTCACCCTGCAGAAGCTCAGCGAGGGGCCCATGTGGCCCGAGCTGGTGCTGGGAAACAGGAGAGGGGAGTTTGTGATGAGCGACGAGCAGGCGGCCCTCATCCATGACCGACTGACACACCTGACCTCCGAGGACCTGGTGAGCCGCTCGGACCGAGACACAGATGGCGCTTTGTTCCATCCCGTCTCTCTTTCTACCAGAAACACGTCCAGCATGAAGCCGTTAGGAAAGCTCCGGGTGAACCCAGCTAGCAGCTAACAGCTAGGAGGTAGCAGCTAACAGCTAGCAGCTAACAAGTAGCAGCTAAACACTAGGAGGTAGCAGCTAACAACTAGCAACTGACAGCTATAACCTAACAGCTAGCAGCTAACATTTAGGAGGTAGCAGCTAACGGCTAGCAGCTAAAACTAGCAGCTAATGGCTAGAAGGTAGCAGCTAACAGTTAGCAGCTAAGAACTAGAAGATAGCAGCTAACAGCTAGCAGCTAACAACTAGCAGCTCATGGCTAGAAGGTAGCAGCTAACAATTAGCAGCTAAGAACTAGATGGTAGCAGCTACCGGCTAGCAGCTAACAACTAGCAACTGACAGCTAGAACCTAACAGCTAGCAGCTAACATTTAGGAGGTAGCAGCTAACTGCTAGCAGCTAACAACTAGCAGCTGACAGCTAGCAGCTAACATTTAGGAGGTAGGAGCTAACGGCTAGCAGCTAACAACTAGCAACTGACAGCTAAAAGCTAGCAGCTAACAACTAGGAGGTAGCAGCTAATGGCTAGCAGCTAACAACTGGCAGCTGACAGCTAGCAGCTAACAACTAGGAGGTAGTAGCTTATGGCTAGCGCTTTGGCTAGAGCTTTGAGTTTCACCTGGTTTGATTTCGTAAACATTCTTCTTTAAAGAATCTTCGTTTATCTGATTATTAATGGAAAAAAATCACCGACAGATAAATCAATTTGCTAAATAATCTGTAGTTGCAGCCGTAGAGGAAAAGCTGCTGATATTCATCTGATGCTCATATTGTTCATCATACACTGCAAAAAAAGTAGATTTAAATAAGTGCATTTTTCTTGAATTGAGGACTTAGGTGAGACACTTTGCCAGTGGAACAAGACAATTTACATTTAAAATAAGAAAAAAAACAATTGAATTATTATTTCAAGTGCATATTATCTAATTATCTTATTTTAAGTAAAAAATACTAATTCCATTAAAAATCATCTTATTTACCTGCTCAAATAAAGGGTAAATATACTTAATTAAATACTGTTATTTCTAGATGTTTTTTGCAGTGTATTAAAATCCCTCCAAAGCTCCTCCTCCTTTCTCTGTAACCTCGTATTCTCCTTCATCATGGTTATTCTCCTCTTCCTCATCATAACAGAGAAACATTTTATCCTTTACCCGCTCCTTCCTCCTGTGCAGATCAGGCCTTTTAGATGCTAATGAATGCTAACCAGGTGGCGCCGCAGCCTCTGATTCTTCTCCTCTGTGCCCAGAATGGAGGCGCTGACGGGGAAAAGCCGCCCTGTAACTCCCAGGAGCTGGAGGACTGTGACGGCTTCCCGGAGGACGGCTTCAGCCTCACGCGCTTCGATGGGGAAACGCTCAGAGCCACTCAGGTGGTGAGTAACCCGCCTGTCGGCTGAACCTGTTCCCTCACCTTTCAGGTCACATGTGACGCCTCTACTCAGCCGCTGCGACTTGGACGCTTTCATTTAGCTCCAAGCTAAGGTTCCATATTTTCTTCCCTGCAGAAAGAAAAGTGTCTTTAGGTTTTTATTCCTGGTGATATCTGATCATCTCTGAAACAGTTTATTAACGCCTAAATTAACTTCAAATGTAGAAACCTGCCGGCAGAACTAAACTGATATAAGCATGAAAAATGAAGCAGTACGCGCGTTTTAGCTGCTGCGTGCGTTCTGAACGTGGCGTTAGCATATTTAGAGAAAGTTGAGTGGAAGGAAAACATGGTAGCTGTACTAATCAAGGCCGGAATCAGAACCCGAGAGGGTCCCGGGTTCATACACTGGAAAAATGATCTAGAAATAAGTAAACATTTCTTAAATTAACTGTATTTCCCCTTAATTTGAGGAAGTAGATCAGAAAGTTTGCCAATGGAAGGAGTATTTTTACTCTTAAAAATAAGATAATTAGATAATATGCACTTGGAATAAGACAATGCAATTGTGTTTTCTTATTTTAAGTTTAAATCATCTTGCTCCATTGGCAAAATGTCTCATTTACCTCCTCAATTCAAGGAAAAATGCGCTTATTTTAAGAAAAAATGACTTATCTAGATTTAGATTTTTTCCAGTGTACTGGGCTGGAATTCCAGGTAATCGGCTCCACCTTGAGGAACTTTATGGGACGTGTTTGTTTTTGGGCATTTTTTAAATGCTGTTTGGATCAGAACCAGAAGAATCTGAAGCTGAAGGTGGCCTGCTGAATGGCGTCATGGTGAACCCGTGCTGGTGAACGTTCTGCTTCTGAGTAATCGGCAGATAAAGCCTCCCTGCTGCAGCCTTTGATGGCGAACGGAGAGCTGGGTAATCAGGACGTAACGAGGGCCTGAATAGACGGCCTCCGTTTATTCTCAGAAGCTTCTGGATTATTGTTGCTGTGTTTGAAGGACGGTTCGGTCCGTTGCACCGCCGCCGCCTGAATGGCGTCTTTTGTTCGCCCAGGAAGCCTTACCTTCGCTCTCCGCGCATGGCCGCCTCTCCACCTCCCTCTGAAGGCTCCAGCTGCTCCTCCAGGATCTATACGCTGACCTCTCTCAGCCCGCTGCTGATCATTTGGCTGCTATTGTTGCCGCTCTTCGCCTCGGCTCTGATCCCGGCTCAATAAGAAAATCAGGTTTTTTTGTGCTGCTGCTGTGGGGGAGGCTGTGACTCACCCCTGATGGCAGGATCTGTTATTCCTTCTGCAGACCAACATCTGGGAGAAGCTCTGCACGCTTACAGACGGTTTATTCCATAAATCCAACATAAAATCCTTCATCTTGTTTGAACTTCAAGCTTTATTAAGGAAACCAGGATGAGGTTAGATAACGTTTAAAACTATAAATCTCATCACTGAGAATAGAAGTGATGAACAAAGAAGCTACTTTGCAGCCGTGAAAATGTGCAAATCTAGATTTTATTCCATTATTCAAGCAAAAAACAGGATTTGTAAACAAAAAACAAAAAATGCATTTAAGAAAATAATCCATAAAACTTTAAAGGAACGTTTTTTTTCAAATGATTTTCTCTTTTATTTAACTTTTTCGCATTTTTTTTACAAACTGCATTCTTTTGATATTGGTTCATAGATCAGATATGAATATAATAAATCTGTTAAAACTAATATCTGATAAAAATCTTCCTCTGAAGAGTTTTTATTTCCATTAAAATGTGTTCTTTGCAGCAACAGACTAAAATCCTCATGTTGTTTCATCTGTTTCTCAGTCGTATTACAGATGACGCTCATGACGGCGGTGACGTTGGAGGCGTCTGTCCTCTGCAGACGCCTGCGTTCGCTAAAACCTCACTTCCTGTTTAAGCCTCAGATCTGATCCATGCTTCCTGTTTGGCTGTGACTCCATCCTGGAGTGAAATATCAGCTGTGCTGCTGCCATCAACACCTTTGTTTCTAGATGTTGGAGCTTGGCCTGTTTTCCAGTGTAGTCCTGTTTCTCTGACTGTGACTAACTGGATGTGCTCTCTTCATCCTCTGACATGGGAGCTGGCTCGGAGCTCGTCTGCCTGGCTGTGTGTTTCCTGGACGGGGCCGCCTGTGGAGCTGGTTGACAGTTGCCTTTTGTATCTATGCTTCTTTTTCTATGTCTGCTTCTGTCTCCTTGAACCCCAGTGGGCCTCAGCAGATGGCCGCTCACACTGACTGGGTCAGTCTTGGTTCTCTAGATCCTTCTTCAATATCACCGTTTTTTATACGGGTGGAAATTTATATATTATTTCACAGCTCAAACGTCTGATGATGTTTGAGAAATGCTGTTGTTTTACATGATATTCAGCTTTTTCTATTAGCTATTTTCTATTTATCTAGGAATATATATCCATAGGATGTCACATCTTTAGGATTTGCGTGGCGTAGGGGGGGTCTGGGTGTTTCCTCCCCTAAAAAAAGTTTAAATTTAGACCCTGAAACTATTTCCTGCATTTTGAGGTAGAATGCTATAACTTTTAGTCTTTGTTCCAATACTACTTTAGTCCGGATTATGGGAAGTATGTTTGCTTGTCTAGAGGAAATGTTAAAAGGAAGACATGAGATAATTTTAAGAACAATATAATGTTTCACAGGTTAATTCAAACAATCAAAGTCTGATGCTACGTTCACAGCTAACTAACCTGACTCCGCCAGATGGATTTGCTCCGCATATCCATCTGGAAACCTTCCGTTGAAGTAATTTTGGGAAGGGGCGAAAATACTGGTTAGCTGATTGGCCTATGTTGGTGATAGACGGGCCAAATAAACCAATCAGATCAACGAAGCATATGACGTACTAACAGAGCGACGACGAAGAGGAGCCAATTGATAGATCAAACTCTTGCTGAAACCAGTCGGGAGAAGAAAAAAAAACATCTTTTCCTCTGAGAAAAGCCCCCAGAGCAGTGTTTTGCTCTTCTTTCAGTGCAGAAATACTCTGTAATTCCCATAAAACTTGCTCGATAGCCACGCTAACGCTAGTTTCATCGGCTGAAGCCGCCATGTTCTTTAGACTGAACTGTCGCGCTTCTCGTTGCGTCACACCTCAACCCGCCTCAAAGCCAACGCTGATTGGACGTTCGTTTGGTGAACGGCTCCAAATTTTCTTTAACGGAGAGTCTCCAGACTGATCTGCGAGTGAAACCTTGAAAGCTCGCAAGATCAGGACGGTCTCACGAGGCTAACGGTTAACGCCATCAAAGACGCTTCTGCTGCTTCATTTCTGATGCTCGTCCTCATTAAGGTCAGGCGTCCAGTAAAGTGAGTCCAGATGCTTCTGCTGCTCCTGTGTTCGATGCCAGAGAGCAGCTTTGCTATATTAGCTGTGATCAGCGGGTAGAAAGTAGTTAGAATCTATGTTGAAGTGAGAAAGTCCTCCTGAAAACATGGTCTGTGCAGTCAGTTCATCCAGATTACCATCCTGCCTTCAAAGATTATTTCTCTGTGGGAGCCGCTCAGACCCCCACATACCGGCGCTGCGCTGTCACTGGGAATCCCCAGCAGCAGCTGCCTCAGGCCCGCTCGCCTCTCCAGGGTTTTCCCCTCCTGTTGGTGGCGGCTGGAAGTAGATGTTAGCGTTTTTCAGGTCTGTGCTACAAACTGCAGGCAGCAGGATAATAAAAGCCAACATATTCTGCCGGCAGGTTTCTACATTTGAAGTTAATTTAGGCGTTAATAAACTGTTTCAGAGGAGTGATCATAGCGCTCTGCATCAGCAGCGCTGCGTCTGACTCCCTGCCAGCTCCTAGATCAGCTGCTCTCATTGGTTGATGCGGCGCGTCCAGCAGCTAAAGTTCATTTATCCACCTCCAGCAGCTGCTGCTTGGGAAATTTGAACATTTGAGCATTTCTGGGGGAGATTTAGGGCATATCAAAGCCATGCATCTCAAAAACAGGCGTATGCTGTACGCATTGCTAGCTAAAACCCTGTAATGTTCTATTTACTCTGGAAGTGAACTGGTTTTAAACTCAACATTAATCCAGAATAATCTGGACCCTCGCATCTTAAATAGAAAACCATCAGGCCTAAAGTGTTTCTGGGAATAACTGATAAAAATGGAGCTGCTGAAGGTTTTTAACTGAACTTTAATGAACCTTCATTTGGTCCAGATTTGCTGTAACTTCCTGAAAAAGTGAAGAAAAGCATTTTTTTCTGATGGAGGTGAAATTGGGGCGAAAGCTTCAGCAGCAGAAAAAAAACATTTGAAGAAAAAGGAGCATTTTGATCAAAGTTTCTGGGAGGAACGGCGCCGTCCTGAAATGATTGAGCGTTTGTTGCTCCGCTGGTTTTATTAACGATATAAACGCACCTCTGGGCCGGCGAGCGGCGTCCAATCAAATCATCCGTTAGAAACATTAAACACTCAGAGCCGGAAAATCGGCTTGTTTAAAAACTTCCTCTGTCTGCCAACAAACGGAACATAAACAGAACCGCTGAATGAAATAAGGAGACGAGGCCTAAACCCCCCCCCCCGCCCTGGGAGGGACCATGATGCTTTGCAGGATCCAGGCTTCTGCTCCGTCTTCCTGATGGTTCAGACTTTCCTGATCCACTGGAATCATTTTTTAAAGGAAAGAGAATCTGATATTACGTAGAAATTCTTTTTATTTTTTATTTTGAGAATAAAGTCGTAAAATTATGAGAATAAAGTTGTAATATTACAGAATAAAGTCATCATACAACAACTGGTTTCAGAAGGAAAGCTTGGAGCTCTGAGCACGAAGGACGGCTTTATGTAAACATGTCACCAGAATGATTGACAGTTAGAAGGACCAATTATTTAGATGATCCACCCGGAAAAACAACATCTTTCACTTCACATTAATCCATATTTTAATCAAAAAGGGAAAAAGGATTTTTCTCAGATTAAAATTTCTTCAAATTATATTGATTTCTTTTATTTTCTCATATTTTATTTTTCAAAATAAAATATCTGTTTTCTTCGATAGAGTATTAGGGCCAGGCTAGAGATAATTTTTATTTTTATTTTCAGAATAAAGTCATAATATTACGAGAATTAAGTCATCGTACAGCAACCCGTTTCAGAAAGAAAGCCTGGATCTCCGCCCACCAGATGACGGCCGACCAGCTCCACCAATCAGCAACCAGAGTCCACTTTGACATCCTGTCCAGTTTGATGCTGCTGCTAAAAGATTTCCTGATTTGTCAAACCGATGCTAAAGTAGAACTTCCCATGATGCTCCACATTCCTCATTTTAGGGAAGAAAGGGCTTCTGGGAAGAGTTGTCATAAAATACAACTTGTTTCTTCTTATTTTAGGACTTTATTATCTTAATATTACGACTTTATTCTCGTAATTTTATGACTTCTCGTTGCTATAATCAATGCAGACGCTTTTGATGTTAGCAAAAGAAACGCACCTCTTTTATACTTTTGTATTTTTGTTTATATAATGATAGAAATCTTTATACATACACTATATTGCCAAAAGTATTTGCTCACCCATCCAAATTATTGGAATCAGGTGTTCCAATCACTTCCATGGCCACAGGTGTATAAATTCAAGCACCTAGGCATGCAGACTGTTTTTACAAACATTTGTGAAAGAATGGGTCGCTCTCAGGAGCTCAGTGAATTCCAGCGTGGAACTGTGATAGGATGCCACCTGTGCAACAAATCCAGTCGTGAAATTTCCTCGCTCCTAAATATTCCACAGTCAACTGTCAGCTGTATTATAAGAAAATGGAAGTGTTTGGGAACGACAGCAACTCAGCCACGAAGTGGTAGGCCACGTAAACTGACGGAGCGGGGTCAGCGGATGCTGACGCGCATAGTGCGAAGAGGTCGCCAAC
Organism: Cyprinodon tularosa; assembly: GCF_016077235.1. NCBI lineage: Eukaryota > Metazoa > Chordata > Actinopteri > Cyprinodontiformes > Cyprinodontidae > Cyprinodon > Cyprinodon tularosa. The sequence continues at coordinate 28,891 of NW_024039741.1, read as the reverse complement.
TTTCTGCAGAGTCAATCACTACAGACCTCCAAACTTCATGTGGCCTTCAGATTAGCTCAAGAACAGTGCGCAGAGAGCTTCATGGAATGGGTTTCCATGGTCGAGCAGCTGCATCCAAGCCATACATCACCAAGTGCAATGCAAAGCGTCGGATGCGGTGGTGTAAAGCACGCCGCCACTGGACTCTAGAGCAGTGGAGACGCGTTCTCTGGAGTGACGAATCGCGCTTCTCCATCTGGCAATCTGATGGACGGGTCTGGGTTTGGCGGTTGCCAGGAGAACGGTACTTGTCTGACTGCATTGTGCCAAGTGTAAAGTTTGGTGGAGGGGGGATTATGGTGTGAGGTTGTTTTTCAGGAGCTGGGCTTGGCCCCTTAGTTCCAGTGAAAGGAACTCTGAATGCTTCAGCATACCAAGACATTTTGGACAATTCCATGCTCCCAACTTTGTGGGAACAGTTTGGAGCTGGCCCCTTCCTCTTCCAACATGACTGTGCACCAGTGCACAAAGCAAGGTCCATAAAGACATGGATGACAGAGTCTGGTGTGGATGAACTTGACTGGCCTGCACAGAGTCCTGACCTCAACCCGATAGAACACCTTTGGGATGAATTAGAGCGGAGACTGAGAGCCAGGCCTTCTCGTCCAACATCAGTGTGCGACCTCACAAATGCGCTTCTGGAAGAATGGTCAAAAATTCCCATAAACACACTCCTAAACCTTGTGGACAGCCTTCCCAGAAGAGTTGAAGCTGTTCTAGCTGCAAAGGGTGGACCGACGTCATATTGAACCCTATGGATTAGGAACGGGATGTCACTTAAGCTCATATGTGAGTCAAGGCAGGTGAGCAAATACTTTTGGCAATATAGTGTATATAAATGAGAAATATTTGTCTCCTGGGGGCGCTAAGCGCCACATTTGCACTGATTCACCTTTAGTGTTTCCGTTAGTAACCGTGTTGTGGATCCATTTTTAGCGCCTGCTAGCTCGTGGTTCCAGCTGCTTTAAGTTGCACTGAAAGGTCAGAGAGTCGTTGGTCGCCGATAGGTCAGGGGGCGGAGTCACTATTAACAGTCTTATATTAATAACTATGATCTTCAACCATTAAATCATTTGGTGCTGGTTTCAGTGAGAACTACTATAAGCTAGCAGTCGGCAGCGTTAGCTCATGTTTGTGTGGCGCATACCAATCAAAAATTTTTATGTTTATCAGCTGTTAAACATCCCATAGAAATGATATAAAGGTGTTTCTCTCTATAGCAGTAATTAAAGATGTTTGTTACACTTTAATCGGGATTTTAATGCTTTTTTTAGCCGATCAGAAAGAAATTAAGCTGCTATCTGCAGAGAGTGAGATGTTAAAGCCAAACATGGAGGAAAAATCTCACCCAGAACTGTCTCTGCTCCTCCAGGTAAACCTGGACGGCCATCAGTACCTGTTCACCGTGGACGTGGATCCCACCCAGATGCCGTGTCTCTGTCTCCGACACGACGTGGACGCCCTGGTCTGGCAGCCGCGTCCTGACCGACCCGAGGACATGTGGGAGCACATCGCCACCTTCAACGCTCTGGGTGAGGCAGGCGGGTCTAGATCCAGGACTGTATTTAGAACCTGATCTGATGGCGTTCAGGGAAGCAGCTCTGGCCTGAATTTAAAATGTTTCTTTGTCTAAAAAAACAAAAAAAACAACCTTCAACCAGCATGAATTAGAGATGAGGAACATGGAGGAACTATGGTTCTCCCAGAAGATTCGCAGGATGTGGAACCTTTGAGGATCTAATGTCGGAACACTGAGATCCCTAACTTCTTATTATGGTTGTTTCCCTACGATTTTCCACCAAAACCATCCTTAAAGTCGTAGGGAAGCAGCCGTTCCAACCGTTGCATTTCCGAATTCTCCCAGTGGTTCCCGACTTTACAGGTGAATAAAGTGAATGTGATTGGTCGTTTATCAAGGAGGCGGGATTGTTGTGGTGGAAGGTTCACAAGCATGTTTGGTTGTGGCCGGTTTGTCGGAAGCATCTTGCTAACCAGTTAGCAACTTAGCGCTAGTAGGTTCCCAATGGGAAATTCCATTGGGACCAAGTAGCACTAAATTGGTGACTTAGAAACGACGCTGTCAAGGAACGCTATGGACAGCTGAAACATGCAAGAGGAGGAGAGTTTAGTGTCGGAGGTCGTGGATGAGTCTCCTCCGTCATCCATTTTTTATTTAGAGGAGGAAAGCGGGGACGAAGATGTTGTGGAAGAGGACGCCAGGGCGGCAGAAGCTTGGTTTGGTGTAGAAGGCTTCCAGCCGTACATGTTTGAGCCCTTGCCTCGCAACGCTGCCAGTTCTGTTAGCTCTACGCCTGCCGAAGACACGGACGTCCATCCCCGTGAACACTGGGACGCAACTCAATGGGAAAGGAAAGGATTCTGATTTCAACCGTTGCGTATATTAGCTGCGACACATGAATCAAGATGCTATGACCGGAAACATTTGATTGACAGATGACCGTTGATATATGATTGGCTGAATTTAGGTGTTCAGGCTGACGTAGAACTAACTGGCCTGAAGAAGATAACGGAAAAACACAGATTTTAAGACAGGATTTATTTTTTGAACGTCTAACTTTTGGAACAATATCATCTGATAAAGAGAACATTTATATACATGTTTAAGCCAGAATGGTTTGACATTTAAACATGACTTCCCTACGACTTTAAGCGTCTCGGTTTAAACATTCTGACTGTAGCTGCTAAATGCCCGCAGCATGATGCCGTCACCCCCCTGCTTTACAGTTGAGATGATGTCCTGAATTCGCAGCTTTGCTCTTCTGCAGCAGATTTAGTGACGTTAGAGTCCAGTTTTAGACCAGAGGATGTGTCTTCCAGCATCGGGGTCTCTGTCCCGTATAAACGGCGCTGGGACGTGACGCTATGACGTTCTCCTCCTGGTATCTCAGCTGATTTCTTTGGATTTTTCCCTGGTGTCCCAGCAGGAACAGGAGCTCAGGAGCCAACTGGACTTTCTCAGATCATTTAGAGCCGCATGAAGAAGTAAAGAGGGATCTCTTTGTTCTGACATTTAGCCTCACTGTTCCTCAGCACCCAGAAGCGTCTCTTACTCCAAACTTCATTAAACTTTATAAATTTCCCGTCTGATTGCAGAATAAATGAAGAGAGGAGCCGCTGGACGCAATCTGCTGCTCTGAACGCTTTGTTTTAATAATCTCTCTTTTCCTGATGATCCATCAGTGATTGCTAATCAAGGCGTCGCTGATGAGACGCCGCCGCCGCTCAGGCTGAACGTGTCTCTGTCCTCAGGTTACGTCCAGGCCTCCAAGCAGGATAAAAAGTTTGCCACCTGCGCTCCAGATTTCTCCTACGCCGCGCTCGGCGAGTGTCTCCGCCGCGCCTTCATCTACCGCCAGCCGTCGCCCGTGGAGACCGTCCTCTTCAACAGGAAGCAGGGCCGTCAGGTGGGAGAGGTTGCTAAGCAACAGGTGGCAAGCCTGGACTCGGACAAGCCAATCCTGGGCTTCAGAGCGTCCAACGAGAGGCTGTTCATCCTGACCTCCTCTAATCTGTTTGTGCTGAAGGTCAATAATAATTAGATTGAGGTTTGGTCTCGTTAACCCGGCGGGAGCGGGGGGGTCATTCCCACCTGGATGAAGGCGTCTCTCTCCTCTCTGTGAACGAGACGGGGTTTTATGAGGATGAACTTGTGTGAAATCTGTTTTTATACTTGAAATCTCTGCAGAAATAAAGGAATGAATGACAGCTGGGATCTCACATTTATTCTCTCTGGAGGTTTTTTAGACTAAAAGATTTCAGACGGACTTTTGGTCTCAGCCTCTTCTTTAAGCCCCAAATAGAATTTTATTTTAGTTCCAGTTTATTTCTATAGTGCAAATTCACCAACATGTCACCTGAAGGATCTCCTTAAAGACTTCCTTTAGATCAGAGGGGTGTAAATGCATTTTACCGCTGATCGCACACTGATGGAGAAACACAGAAAATAGACCAAATTCAGATTAAAAATCTGCTGCAAGCAGAAAATACTTCAACACAGGAAACACATGCAAAGGAAAAAAAAAAAGCGCTAGGGCTGCAGGTAATGATTATTTTGCAAATAAATTAATCTGTTGATTATTTTTTTGATTAATCGAATAATAATCAGAATGCCAAAAGTTAATTAAATGCTGAATATTTATATTTTTTATTCTTGGTATAATTCCTGCTCTAAGTGAGTCGCTCTGTCAGCTAAAGGCAGGTTTTACAGTCTCTATACTCCAGTAAACAATCACTAAATTAGTTGATGATTATTTCTATACTTGATTAATCTGATTAATTGTTTCATCCTTAAATGCAAACAGAAAAACTAATTCGATTAACTTTATTTATTTAGCTCCAATTCACATCATGTCATCGCAGGTCACTTTATAGATCCAGATCAATCAGATAATGCAGTCACTGACTTTGCAGGATTCTCTCCACCTGAATGACTCTTCAGCAATCCCTCACACTAAGCATGCTTGTAGCGACAGTGGAGAGGAAAAACTCCCTTTGAACAGGAAGAAACCTCCAGCAGAACCAGGCTCAGTGTGAGCGGCCATCTGCTGAGGCCCACTGGGGTTCAAGGAGACAGAAGCAGACATAGAAAAAGAAGCATAGAAGCTCTGACCTTTTCATACTTTCTGTGTGTGTGTGGGGGGGGATGTTCACTTCAACTATCAGATACAAAACATTTGATTTTTTTTTAGTTTCTCACATTATAAGGAAAAATGTGAAATTAAATAACTCCTATTTTTTCTGTTTCAACTAAGATTTATAAGTTGACCCATTTGTGACTCCATAAATTTCCCCTTTGCATTCATTGTATGTTAGCATCCTTTGTGTTTGCGGTGGGTTTGCTCCTCTCCTGTTAGTGTGATTGCAGTGTTGCTGTTTGGTATCTGGAGATTGCTGCTCGTTTCACTGCTGATCTCTCTGCAGTCACCTGAAGCCGAATCTATCTGCACCTTTGCTGCTTTCAGCAAGGTTCCTGCTGCTCCAATGCACCCCCCCCCACACACACACACATATACAAATAATCCAAAATGTTGAAGGTCATACAAACACTAGTTCATATTTATGCAACCGCTCCACTTTGATGCCAGAGGAAAGCTGCCAGGTGACATGAAGGCTGCAACTGAATATGGGAGAAATAAAAATGATTCAACTATAAAACTGGACAAAAATGGCTTCTGTGCCCAAAGTCCCAAGATCAAAACCACTGCTGAGCCAAAAAACTCCACAAAACCCCCAAAAAACACATTTATATTAAACATTTTAATGATCTATGGCAGTTTCTGCAAACTGATGAGACAAGTTGCATAGAAAATCCCATCTAGAGCCAAACTTGCTGGTGGCAGTGTGATAATCATGGCTGGTTTATAAATTGTTTGTCGACACAGAACTAAACCTGAAACTTGCAAACATTCCTTTCCAAAGGTTATAAAGAAACTAGGCGTGGAAACGTGCCGCCCGTTACACCAAATGACTAACGTAGATTTTAGAGGAAAGTGAAAAACGGCGACGCAGACGGGGAGGTTAAGTCAATTTTACTTGATATATATTGATCATAGATCAACGTCATCATCAATGTCTGATGTCGCTGTTTAATTCCTCCTCATGGGAACCATAGCGACACGTAAACCTAAGTTTTGTTTGCTATAAACATTTGAACTTGTGATGATGCAGGATGTTAAAAATGAGAGAATTGGCAGGTAACTTGTTTTCATGGATCACCAACGTTACCTGGCCTATGATGATGACTCCTCGGTTCAGACCTCATGAAGCATTGCTACTGGATCTATGTGGTGAATCGAGTCCAATATGCAGGACCGACCCGACGGACCCACAGCATCCGAATGAGCACAACTATGTAAGCAACCAGGCTGTCTGGGTCAACGGTTCTAAGGAACCACGGTTAAATATGGAGAACAAGCCCTACCTGGTAAGTATAAGATTGGATAAATAATTAAAAATGATCGATGGCTTTGGCTTCCTCGGCCCTTAAGCAGCATCGCCCTGTTTGGCCGTTCCACTAATTGGCACCTCCCTTTTAATTCAATTAAAAGGGAGGTGGACTAATGGAGGAGTTCAGAGTCACGCTCTCAACAGAGGTGGGGATGAACAGGGACTCTGCGGACGCTAAGGTGGCGTCGGCAGGAATCCTCATCAAGACCAGGAGGAAGTGGCAGGAACAAGAAGCCGTCAGTACAGCGGAGGCAAGGCTGAGGCATAAAACTGGTTGGAGTCGTGGCAGTGGGGAGGGCAGATCTGGGGAGCTTTCCGAAGTTCCTCAATCTGTCTATGATGTCCTCCAAAGTCTGTCCGACCTTCACATCTGGGGCCTGGCAGATAGAGAGAAGGGACACCATTCTGAGCTTCTGCCCAAAGGCCCTAGGAGGGGGGCGGTATCACTGGCGTTACGATCAAGTTCTAAAATTCTCGGCGGATTCGGTCAGCACAGCGATAGAGAACAGGAAGACCCATGTTACTCTCAAGCAGTCGATCACATTTGTAAAACCACCACCCTAATCCTCAGGGGGGCTCCTCGCTACCGCTCCTGACTGGCAGCTCTAGGACGGCAACTCAAGTTCGCAATTCCGCCCTGATATGGCGTTAACATCGGAGAACACCAAGCAAGTGGTCTTACTGGAACAAATCGTCACATGGGAGGATTGGATTGAGGTGGCTAACGAGCACAAGAGAGGTAAATACTCAGAGTGCCGCGCAATGGCTGGAAGACCCGCTGCAAATCTGTCAAAATCGCGTGCAGAGGTTTCCCTCCAGAGAGTGTTCAAACTCCTTGGTGTTAGAGGACCGCATTTTAGGAAGCCACCAAGAAAATTCTTGAAGCCGCAGAAAAGTAACCTGACTCCGCCAGATGGATTTGCTCCGCATATCTAGGGATGGGAATCGAAAACCGGTTCCTGTTCAGAACCGGTTCCGTATTTTCCGATTCCATGGCATCGTTTGGCAGCTCGCTGAATGATTCTTTTTTCGATTCCCGCAGCACCAGAGCCTAGAGCGCCGGCTCTGGGGAGCACGACCTACGTCACGTTTTTTACGTAAGTTACGCAAGTTACGCAAGTTACGCAAGTTGGAAGAAATATTCGAGGAGGAAGACAACGAGCTGCGGTCACTTTGTGAATCAAAGCCCCGTCTTTCCTTAGCCCAGAGGGTAGATCAGGAAATCCAGCTCTATAAAAGCTTGCCCTCCATCCCCTGCAGGGATAGCGCCACACTGTGGTGGTGGAACAAGCAACATACGCTGCCCTTGCTATCTGGACTGGCTGAATACTACCTCTGTGTGCAGGCTTCCTCCACCCCATCTGAGAGGGTGTTCTCCACGGCTGGAGACACCATAAGCCCTGAAAGATCCCGTATCCTTCCAGAAAAAGCAGATATGCTCATCTTTCTGCAAAAGAACTGTTAATTTTCCCTACTACTGTTTTATAATTAGTATTTTTGTTATTTAAAATAGGTTATTATCCCATCATTTGTTATTAGACATTGTTGTCTTGTATTCATTTTTCATTTAAACACAGATGTTACTCCAGTTTCACATTTCCTATGGACATCTTGATCTTGTTGAGTTTGTAAGATTGTGCAATAGTTAAGTAAACAAAGTTGATTCTGATAATCAAACTGTTTGTTCTCCTTTTCCCCCCAAATTGGAATCGAAAAAAGAATCGATAAAGAATCGAATCGTTTCATAGAATCGAAAAGGGAATCGGAATCGTGAAAATCTTTTCAATTCCCAACCCTACGCATATCCCTCTGGAAACCTTCCGTTGAAGTAATTTTGGGAAGGGGCGAAAATACTGGTTAGCTGATTGGCCTATGTTGGTGATAGACGGGCCAAATAAACCAATCAGATCAACGAAGCATATGACGTACTAACAGAGCGATGACGAAGAGGAGCCAATTGATAGATCAAACTCTTGCTGAAACCAGTCGGGAGAAGAGCAAAAACATCTTTTCCTCTGAGAAAAGCCTCCAGAGCAGTGTTTTGCTCTTCTTTCAGTGAAGAAATACTCTGTAATTCCCATAAAACTTGCTCGATAGCCACGCTAACGCTAGTTTCATCGGCTGAAGCCGCCATGTTCTTTAGACTGAACTGTCGCGCTTCTCGTTGCGTCACACCTCAACCCGCCTCAAAGCCAACGCTGATTGGACGTTCGTTTGGTGAACGGCTCCAAATTTTCTTTAACGGAGAGTCTCCAGACAGATCTGCGAGTGAAACCTTGAAAGCTCGCGAGATCAGGATGGTCTCACCAGGCTAGCAGAAAAGGCTACACGGTGGCTGTGGAACTGTAGGGGGAACCGTGGTGCGCTACTTGGACACAAGCCGAGGAGTGATCACTCTCAGCTGGGTCACCTGAGTGAGGGTGACCTGAAACACTCCGAGACGCCTGGTTAATCACTGATGACGTGTCCAAATATCACTGTAAGTGTATTATAGTTCGAGATTAATAGTTCATGCATGTGAAAAAATGGACATGATGTCATGCGGCAGTTTATTAAAGATCAAAGATTTAACTATAATAATCCAAATCTGATAGATTAGTGGGCAGCTAATCCAGATTTTTGGCTTTTTGCTTTTATTAATTGAGTTTATTAATTATTATTAGTTGAGATTCAGCTTTTAAACTCTGGGGTTCCTGAGAAATGGCAGGTTTCTTTCTCTTTCCCAGCGGTTAAAAATAATCAACACATAATTAATTCCCTGTTGGCAACTTATTGGAACGAAATGATTCGGTGAATTTGCCATAAATCTGAGATATCGCAGCTCCGGATGTTCATCTTATTCTGATCCTCAGATTATTGTCTCCCATCCAGTCTACTGTGGCGACCAACCCAGTTTATCAGACTCTCCTCCTCACTGACCAACATGCTTCAGTTAAACCATTTAGTTTTTTCTCCCACGGCGGCCAGCGGATAAATCATCTGACTCATCATGGACCATTTGTGGTTAACAGAGTCCAGAGGTTTTGACTTGACAGGAATCCTTGAACACAAACTTTGAGGTAAAGCTGGGATTTTTGCTTGTTTTTCAAATCTGAATATTTTACTGGCATGCACCATTTTTAGCTTTTGGGGGTTTATTATTGGTTGCAAGCAATCTTTGACCAATGAGACCCCTGGGCCAGTTTTAATGCTTCAGAGCTAAACGACCTGCTGGAATTGATGGAACCGGAACCGACCCAAGCCTCCATGGGGCCGTAAGCGCCAATGGATTGGATACCAGCAGCATCGATCGCTGCAATCATCCGTCCCATCATCCGATCAATCACACGCCTATAAACTAAACTCAGCTCTGATAACGCCGTTAACATTGTCCTGTGTGGTTAAATGTTATTTAATATGTCATTTATTTAATGTAAAAGGATCGTCTGGTTAAAAAAAAACCCAAAAACAACCTTAATTCAGGAATGTGGAAAAATAATCTGCTATGCAAAAACAATAAAAACAAAAACAAAACATGGGTAAATAAAAAAAAACTTGATTGTACTAAAACAGAGCTGATTAAATAAAAAAAAAATCAAATATCAGCCACATGTTCATCTTTATCATGAAAACAAAACCTTACCTGAAACTGGTAGAAGAAAATAATAAAAAAAGTTTAAAAAGTTGTTGTAAAAATGGTACTTTTACACTTTTACTGGAGTAAAAAACCTGAAGTTCAAAAGTGTTTTTCAACAGCCGGATTTATACTGGAGGAATAAACATGAATACTTTGGACATCTCTGTCTATGAGAACAGACAATTATTGATAATTATCTATTATTGACTTTTATTTACAAATTCAGACATCTGCAGGTTTTATTAGATTATCTGACCAAATGCATGAAGCTTTAAAGGAAAAGTCCGTTCATAAAGGAACAATCAATGGATCAATATTTACACCAAAAACTAATACGTTCGCTGTGATTTAATGAATTTAGCGTTAATCAATAAAAAAAAACATTAATTTTTGTTGCTATCACTGAGTCTGGGAGCGGCCATTTTTGCCCAAATATAGTAGCCCCTCCCTCCTGCCATCTTCCAGCAGTGACGTCACGGTGCGGTAAGCCTAGCGCCATTCTCCCCGCTTTCCAAGCTAAATCAATGGGAACTACTAGACACATCTGCAATCAACAACAATTATTGACGATTTCCAGAGGACTTCACCATTGAAATTCACCAGAGCTGTAGTGAAACTGACAATGCCCACGTGCATGGCAGCTGGATGCTGGAATACATCGGGTAAAAGTGAAAACAAAGAGTTATTCCACCTTTCTGATTCCTGATCCTCCACGGACGGGTTGGTCGTTGGATCGCCAACTTGAAGAGGGAGGATTTGCCATCGAACTTCTGGCCAGAGAAAAAACCCGTAATATGTAGCCAACATTTGGAAGAAGAATGTTTTCAAGATGACTTGGATAATAGCGCGTTGTGACAAACACCAGATACAGCACTGGGACTTGATCAACAGCCGATACCGCACTGTGACGTCACTAACCAGTAGGTGGCAGTAGTGTTCCTTGACAAACATGGATGCCTCCAGTAAAGCACATTCACATGAAAATGACTCTGGATTAAAAACACTGATCATTTATTGAACAGGATGGAATCATTTCAGATTTAAAGAACTTTCAGACGTTTAGATTCGGAACATGAGCGACTTTTCCTTTAAATCAGAATGGATGCTCAAACTGTTCCTTCCTGTTGCTGTCAGTGATTTCTCAGATGCTTCTGGAGGAGGTGGACAGAAGATTCCCTCGTCTCTTTTTTCCGCCTTTTCTTTATGAGCAAAAAAATCCATTTCCATAAATTTCCATAAACATATTTTTTTTCTCATCAAGCTGCTTTCTGGTGCTGCAGCCTCAATCTCAGACGGATCCGATGGACTGAAATCCAATCATGCAGCTTTTCTCTCTCAGCTGAGGGAAAAGCGTCTGTTTCATCAGATGAATCTATCTGCTTTATTTGATCCTTTTAACGCCGCAGACGCATTAGCTGCTCTTCTTTTCACCCAGACGGTTAAAAACAGCAAAGCGAAGCCGTGGCAGCTTTGTCTTTAGGGGTCCTCATGGGGTCCGGCAGGAGCGGCTCTGCTAATGGACCCTTTATGTGAAGAGCAGAGAGCCGTCAGCTCTGAGGCTTTGATCGTGCCTCATTCAGGGTCAGAGGTCAGAATGACATCATCACCTCTGGATCCTGCAGGAACGGATCCACATCTAGAAGAAATTATAAACAGCTGAGAGTCAGAAGAACCTAGATCTGGGTTTTCCTTTGCAGAAGCGTGTCTGCGTTACCTAGATCTGGGTTTTCCTTTGCAGAAGCGTGTCTGTTTTACCTAGATCTGGGTTTTCCTTTGCAGAAGCGTGTCTGAGTTACCTAGATCTGGGTTTTCCTTTGCAGAAGCGTGTCTGCGTTACCTAGATCTGGGTTTTCCTTTGCAGAAGCGTGTCTGCGTTACCTAGATCTGGGTTTTCCTTTGCAGAAGCGTGTCTGCGTTACCTAGATCTGGGTTTTCCTTTGCAGAAGCGTGTCTGCGTTACCTAGATCTGGGTTTTCCTTTGCAGAAGCGTGTCTGTTTTACCTAGATCTGGGTTTTCCTTTGCAGAAGCGTGTCTGCGTTACCTAGATCTGGGTTTTCCTTTGCAGAAGCGTGTCTGCGTTACCTAGATCTGGGTTGTCCTTTGCAGAAGCGTGTCTGTGTTACCTAGATCTGGGTTGTCCTTTGCAGAAGCGTGTCTGCGTTACCTAGATCTGGGTTGTCCTTTGCAGAAGCGTGTCTGCGTTACCTAGATCTGGGTTTTCCTTTGCAGAAGCGTGTCTGCGTTACCTAGATCTGGGTTTTCCTTTGCAGAAGCGTGTCTGCGTTACCTAGATCTGGGTTTTCCTTTGCAGAAGCGTGTCTGCGTTACCTAGATCTGGGTTTTCCTTTGCAGAAGCGTGTCTGCGTTACCTAGATCTGGGTTTTCCTTTGCAGAAGCGTGTCTGTGTTACCTAGATCTGGGTTGTCCTTTGCAGAAGCGTGTCTGCGTTACCTAGATCTGGGTTTTCCTTTGCAGAAGCGTGTCTGCGTTACCTAGATCTGGGTTTTCCTTTGCAGAAGCGTGTCTGCGTTACCTAGATCTGGGTTTTCCTTTGCAGAAGCGTGTCTGCGTTACCTAGATCTGGGTTTTCCTTTGCAGAAGCGTGTCTGCGTTACCTAGATCTGGGTTTTCCTTTGCAGAAGCGTGTCTGCGTTACCTAGATCTGGGTTTTCCTTTGCAGAAGCGTGTCTGCGTTACCTAGATCTGGGTTTTCCTTTGCAGAAGCGTGTCTGCGTTACCTAGATCTGGGTTTTCCTTTGCAGAAGCGTGTCTGCGTTACCTAGATCTGGGTTTTCCTTTGCAGAAGCGTGTCTGCGTTACCTAGATCTGGGTTTTCCTTTGCAGAAGCGTGTCTGCGTTACCTAGATCTGGGTTTTCCTTTGCAGAAGCGTGTCTGCGTTACCTAGATCTGGGTTTTCCTTTGCAGAAAAAAAACCACGTTGCGTTACCTAGCCTTACTTTGTTTTCCTTTGCGGGAAATGGTTGTTTTCCCTTAAATTGGGGTTTTTCCCTTTTGCAGAAGGGCGGGTTCCACGGGTTTTTTCCTTAAAAATTCTGGGGGGTTTTTTTTTGGGGAAAGGGGGTCCGGGTTTAACCAGTTCTGGGTTTTTCCTTTGGGAAGGTGGTCAATTTTTTTGGGTTGGAAGGGTTTTAAATTTTAGTCTGCGTACCTAAAATCGGGGTTTTTCCCCTTTGCAGAACTTTTGTCTGTTTTTACCTAGATCGGGGTTTTTCCCTTTTGGCAGAAGAGGGGGGGAAAGGTTGTTTTTCCGCTTTTTGGTTACCAAAGATCTGGGTTTTTCCTTTGCGAACTGTTTGTTTTACCTAGTTCGGGTTTTTCCTTTGCGGGAAGCGGTCTGTGTTACCTAGAGGGGGTTTTTCCTTTGCAAAAAGGGTTTTGCCCTTGGGTTTTCCTAGATCTGGGGTTTTTTTCCCCTTTTGCAGAATCGGGGCTTTTTAAATTTGAGGGGGGTTTTTTCCTTTGCAGAAGCGGGTCTGGGTTCCCAGATCTGGGGTTTTCCCTTTGCAAAAAGGGTCTGGTTCCCAAAACGGGTTGGTCCTTTGAAGAACGGGGTCTGCGTTACCTAGATTTTGGGGTTTCCTTTCCCCAAAAACGTTGTGCTCTTTTTACCTAGACCCGGGGTTTCCCTTTTAAAAGAAGGGGTTTTTTCCTTTGTTACCTAACTGGGTTTTCCTTTGCAAAAGGTTTCCCTGCTTACCTAGACGGGGGTTTTTCCTTTTTGCAGAAGGGGTTGTCTGGTTCCCAGATCGGGGGGTTTTCCCTTTGCGGGAACGTGTCCTGGTACCTAGATCGGGGTTTTTCCTTTTGGCAAAAAGCGTTTTCGCGTTACCTAGATCGGGGTTTTTTCCTTTGCGGAAAAAAAACGTTTTCGGTTTTACCTAGATCGGGGTTTTTTTTTTTGCAAAAGGCGTGTTTTGGGTTTTACCTAAAATCTGGGTTTTCCTTTGCAAAAGGTGCTGGTTCCCTAAAACGGGGTTTTTCCTTTGCAGAAAGTGGGGGTTTTTCCTAATCTGGGTTTTCCTTTGCAGAAGCGTGTCTGGTTACCTAGATCGGGGTTTTGCCCTTTTTGCAGAAGCGGGGTTCTGCTTTATTTAATTGGGTTTTTTTGGCGAAGGTGTCTGCTTTTACCTAGATTGGGTTTTTTTCCTTTGCAGAACCCTTTGTCTGGTTCCCCTAGATCTGGGTTTTCCTTTGAAGAAGCGGGTCTGCTTTCCCTTTGATCGGGGTTTCCTTTCCCAGAAAGCGTGGTTTTTTGGGTTTACCTAGATCGGGGTTTTCCCTTTTGGCAGAAGCGGGGTCGGGCTTACCTAGATTTTGGGTTTTGTCTTTGCAAAAGGGCGGGGTCTGGTTACCTAATCGGGGTTTTTCCGGGGGCAAAAAAGCGTGTCTGCGTTACCTAGATCGGGGGTTTCCTTTGCAAAACGGTCGGGTTTAACCTAGATCGGGGGGTTTTTCCTTTGCAGAACTTTTTTCTGCTTACCTAAATTGGGTTTTTCCCTTTTTGGCAAAGCTTTGTCTGGTTCCCTAGTCGGGGTTTTCCTTTGCAAAGGTGTCTCCTTTAAACCTAGATCGGGGTTTTTCCTTTTTGCAGAAGCGTGTCTGGTTACCTAAAATCGGGTTTTTTCCCTTTCCCAGAAGCGTGTCTGGTTCCCTTAGATCGGGGTTTTTTCCTTTTGGGCGAAGGTGTCTGGTTCCTAGATTTTTTTTTTTCCCTTTGAAAAAGGGCGTGTCGGGTTTTACCAAATTAGGGTTTTTTCCTTTGCAGAAGCCCGTCTTTTACCTAATTGGGTTGTTTTTTTGCAAAGCTTTGTCTGCTTTAACTAATCTGGGTTTTTTTTTCCTTTGCAAAAAGCTTTGGGGCGGGCTTTATACCAATCTGGGTTTTCCCTTTTTGGGCAGAAGGGGTGTCTCCCGTTACCTGGGATCTTGGGTTTTTCCCTTTGCAAAACTTTGTCGGGTTTACCAAAAGACGGGGGTTTCCTTTTGCAAAAACTGTCGGGTTTTAACCTAGATCGGGTTTTCCTTTGCGGGAAGCGTGTCTGGTTCCCTAGTTTCTGGGTTTTCCTTTTTTTTGAAAGCTGTCGGGTTTAAACCTTAATCGGGGTTTTTTGAGAAGCGTGTTGGGTTAAAGTTCGGGGCCGGGGAAGAAGCGGCTGCGGTTTCCTAATCGGGGGTTTCCTTTGAGGCTTTTGCTTTAAAATAGACGGGGTTTTTTTCCCTTTAGAAGCGTGTCTGCTTTAACCTAGTTTCGGGGTTTTTCCCTTTTGGCAAAAAAGCTGGGGGGGTTACCACTTTCGGGGTTTTTCCCTTTTTTGAAAAGAAGCGTGGGGGGTTTTTACCTAGATGGGGGTTTTTCCCTTTGAAAAGGGGTGCTCGTTCCCTAGATCTGGGTTTTCCCCTTTGCAAAAGCTTTTTGGCCGGGTTTACCAATCTGGGTTTTTTTTTGCAGAAGGGGGTGGTTTTGGGGTTCCCAGATCGGGGGTTTTTCCCTTTGAAAAAAAGCGGGTTTCTCGGTTTCCCCTTTAGATCTGGGTTTTTCCTTTTGGGCGGGAACGTTTTTTCGGGGGCCTAGAAACTTTTTTTTTCCCCTTTGCGAAGGTACGGGTTTCCCTAGGGGGGGGGGTTTTTTTTTTGCAAAGGTGTCGGGTTTTTACCTAACCCGGGTTTTTCCTTTTTGGGGCGGGAAGCGGGGCGGGTTTTAACCTAATCTGGGTTTTCCCTTTGCAAAAAGGGTGTCTGTTTTAACCTAGATCTGGGTTTCCTTTTGCAAAAAGGGGTTTTCTTGCGTAACCCTTTCCTGGGGGTTTTCCTTTGCAAAAAAGGGGTTCTGCGTTACCTAGATCGGGTTTTCCTTTGGGCAGAAGCGTCGGCTGCTTACCAGATTGGGGTTTTCCCTTTTGGGCAAAAAGGCTTTTCCTGCGTTCCCCTAGATCGGGTTTTTCCTTTGCAGAAGGTGGTCGCTTTCCCAAAGATCGGGGTTTTCCCTTTTTCCCAAGAAGCGTGTCTGCGTTCCTAGACTGGGTTTTCCTTTGCAGAAGGGGTTTTCCTCGTTACCTAATCTGGGTTTCCTTTGCAGAAGCGTGTCGGTTACCTAGATCGGGGGTTTTCCTTTTTAAGACCCGGGTCTGCTTTCCCTAATCTTTTTTTTTCCCCCTTCCCCAAAAGCGTTCGGGTTTTCCCTAGATCTGGGTTTCCTTTGCAGAACGGGGTCGGGGTTTTTCCTAACGGGTTTTTCCCTTTGCAAAAAGCTTTGCCCTGGTTCCCTTTAAAACCGGGGGGTTTTCCCTTTGCGGGAACGGGGTCGGGTTTAACCCTAAATCGGGGTTTTTTCCGGGGCAGAAGCTTTGGTCGGGAAAAACCTGGAGTCGGGTTTTTCCTTTGCAGAAGGTTGTCGGGTTTTTACCTAGATCTGGGTTTTTCCCCTTTGGGGCAAAAACGTGTCTGGGTTAACCTAATCGGGGTTTTTCCCTTTGCAGAAGGTCTTTTTTCCTTTGTTTTTTCCTAAGATTCTGGGTTTTTTGGGGCCCCTTTTGGGGCAAAAGGTGTCTGCGTTACCTAGATCTGGGTTTTCCTTTGCGAAGCGTGCTAAATTTTACCTAAATCGGGTTTTGGCCCCTTTTCAAAAGCGTGTCGGCGTTACCTGGGATTGGGGTTTTCCTTTGCAGAAGCGTGTCTGCTTTAAACCAAAGATCGGGGGTTTTTTCCCTTTTGCAGAAGGGGGTTTTTCTGCATTACCTAGTTTCTGGGTTTTCCATTTTGCTAACCCGGGTTTTGGGGACCTAGTTTGGGGTTTTCCCTTTGCAAAGCTGTTTTGCTTTTAAAATCGGGGGGTTTTTTCTTTGAAAAAAAGCGGGGTCGGGTTTTTTAACTAGACGGGGTTTTCCTTTGGGAAGCGGGGCGGCTTTACAGATCTGGGTTTTCCTTTGCAAAAGCGGTCTCGGTTACCAAATTTTGGGGTTTTTCCCGGGGCAAAAACCCCCGGGGGTTAAAGGAAAAACCTGATCGGGGGGTTTCCTTTGCAGGAAAGGGGTGTCTGCGTTCCCTAGATCTGGGTTGTCCGGGGGAGAAGCGTGCGGCTTTTAAACCTAGATCTGGGTTTTCCTTTGAAACTAAGCTGTCGCTTTAAATAAAAGGGGGCCCTTTTGCAAAATTTGTGCTGCGGCCCTAGATCGGGTTTTCCCCTTTGCAAAGCGTGTCTGCGTTTACCAAATCGGGTTTTTTGGTCCTTTGCAAAAAAGCGTGTTTTGGTTACCAAAAACGGGTTTTCCCTTTTTGCGGGAAGCGGTCGGGGTTTTACCTAAAATTCTGGGTTGTCCTTTGCAAAAGCGGGGGTCTGCTTTTTACCTGGGTTTGGGGTTTTCCCTTTTTGCGGAACGTTTTCGGCGTTACCTAGTCTGGGTTTTCCCTTTTGCAGAAGCTTTCTCCCGTTCCCTAGATCGGGGTTTTTCCCTTTGCAGAAGCGGGGTTTTCTTTTCCTAGATCGGGGTTTGTCCTTTGCAGAAGCGTGTCTGTTTACCCTAAGGGTTTCCCCCCTTTGGGCAAAAAGCTTGGGCTGCTTTTAACCAACCGGGGTTTTTCCCTTTGCAGAAGCTTTTGTCTGTGTTCCCTTAAAAGGGGGTTTTTCCTTTGCCAAAAAGCGTGGTCTAAATTTTCCTAAAAATCGGGGTTTCCGGGGAAAAAGGGTGCCGGGGTTCCCAGATCGGGGTTTGTCCTTTCCCAAAAGGGCCTGTCTGCGTTCCCTAGATCGGGGTTTTTCCTTTGCAGAGGGTGCTGCGTACCTAGATCTGGGTTGTCCTTTGCAAAAAGGTTCTGCGTTCCCTAGATTGGGTTTTCTTTGGGCAAAGCGTGTCTGCGTTACCCCTAAAACCGGGGTTTTTCCCCTTTGCAAAAGCGTTCTGCTTCCCTAGATCGGGGTTTTTCCTTTTCAGAACGTGCTGGGTTACCTAAAACGGGGTTTTTGTCCTTTGCAAAGCGTGTCTGCTTTTCCAAAAACGGGGGTTTCCTTTGCAAAGCGGGTCCTGGGGTTTCCCTTAGATCGGGGTTTTCCCCTTTTGCAAAGGGGTTCTGCTACCTGATCTGGGTTTTTTTTTGGGCAAAAGCGTGTTTTCCTTTAAACCTAGATCGGGGGGTTTTCCCTTTGCAAAAAGCGTGTCGGCTTACCTAGATTTTGGGTTGTCCTTTGCAGAACTTTGGCCCTGCTTTTAAACCTAGTTTGGGTTTTCCTTTGCAGAACGTGTCTGCTTTAAACCTAGACGGGGTTTCCTTTGCAAAATCTGCTTTTTTAAAACCTAGATCGGTTTTTCCTTTGAAAGAACGTGTCTTGTTCCCTAGATCGGGGTTTTCCTTTGTAGAAGGGTTTTTTGCTTACCTTAGATTTGGGTTTTCCTTTGCAAAAGCGTTTGTGTTAAACCAGATTGGGTTTTCCTTTGCAAATGTTTCTGTGTTCCCTAGACGGGGTTTTCCCTTTTGAAAAGAAGGGGTTCTGTTTACCTAAACGGGTTTTCCCCTTTGCAGAATCTTGTCTGTGTTACCTAGATCGGGTTTTCCCTTTGCAGAAGGGGGAAATCTTTTACCTAAATCTGGGTTTTTTCCCTTTGGGGCAGAATTTGGGGCCCGGTTTTAACCTAGATCTGGGTTTTTTTTGCAAAAGCGTGTTTTGGTTCCCCTAGACGGGGTTGCCCTTTTGCAAAAATTTCTGTTTTACCAAATCGGGTTTTTTCCCTGGTGCAAAGCTTCTGTGTTCCCTTTAGACGGGGGCCTTTGCAAAGCTGCCCGGCTTTAAACCTAGATCTGATTTCCTTTGCAGAAGGGGGTGTCCCCGTTACCAAATTTTTGGGTTTTCCCTTTGCAAATCTTTCGGGTTTTAACCTGGGATCTGGGTTGTCCTTTTGCAAAAGGGTTTGCCGTTACCAAAGATCGGGTTTTCTTTTGCGGGAAGCGGGTCTGTTTTTCCTTGATAGGGTTTTTTCCTTTCCCAGAAGCGTGTCGCTTTAACCTAGATCGGGGTTTGTCCTTTGCAAAAGCTTTGTCTGTGTTACCTATTTCGGGGTTTTCCTTTGCAAAGCCGGCCCGGTTCCCTAGACGGGTTTTTCCCTTTTGGCAAAAGCGTTTTCTGGTTACCTAGATTTTGGGGTTTCCTTTGCGGGAAAGCGTGTCGGGGTTTAACCTAGATCGGGGTTTTTTCCTTTTGCAGAAGGTTTTCCTCCCTTTTACCTAGATCGGGTTTTCCTTTGCAGAAAGCGGTCTGCGTTCCCTGTTTCGGGGGTTTTCCCTTTGGGCAGAACCTTTGCGTTACCTGATCTGGGTTTTTCCTTTGCAAAAGGGCTGTCTGTGGTTACCAAAGAATCGGGTTTTCCTTTCCCAAAAAGCGGCTGTTTTACCCCAGATCGGGTTTTTTTTTTTGGGCAAAAGGGCGTGTCTGGGGTTAAAAGAGGGGGTTGTCCTTTCCCAAAAGGGTGTTTTGTTTTTCCCTTTAATCTAGGGTTTTCCTTGCAAAAGCGTTCTGCGTTACCTAATCTGGGTTTTCCTTTGCAGAAGCGTGCTGATTTAAACCAATCTGGGTTGCCCTTTTGCAGAAGCGTGTTGCGTTACCAAATTTTCGGGGTTTTCCCTTTGCAGAGCGTGTCTGCGTTCCCTGATCGGGGTTTTTCCTTTTTGCAAAAGGGTTGTCTGCTTACCAAAGATCGGGGTTTTCCTTTGCAGAAGCTTTGGTCTGCGTTCCCCTAGATCGGGTTTTCCTTTGCAAAGCGTGTCTGGGGGTTACCTAATCGGGGTTTTTCCCTTTGCAGAAGCGGGTTCTTTGTTTTTTCCTTTTGGGGAAAACTGGGTTTTACAAACCCTTTGGGCAAAAACCCGTGTCTGTGTTCCCTAAAATCTGGGTTTTTTTTTGCAAACCCCGGGGCCTGCTTTTACCTAACCCGGGGTTTTTTTTTTGGGAGAAGGTGTCTAGGGTTCCCCTAGACGGGGTTTTTCCCCTTTGGGCCAGAAGGTTCTTTTTTAAACCTGATCGGGGTTTTTCCCTTTTCAGAAGCTTTTCTGTGTTACCTAAAATCTGGGTTTTCTTTTGCAGAAGGTGTTTTTGCTTTTCCTTTTTGGGTTTTCCTTTCCGAAGGGGTTCTCCCCTTTTTCCCTAGATCGGGGTTTTCCCTTTTGCAGAACCCGGGTCTGTGACCAAATCTGGGTTTTCCTTTTTGCAGAAGCCTTTTCGCTTACCTAAATCGGGTTTTTTTTTGGGCAGAAAGCCTGTTGTTTATCTAGATCTGGGTTCTTGGTTCCTCACTTTTCCCTTGCACCCAACAACCCTTTTCATTTTTTTGCTTTTTCGACCCAAATTTTCCCCCTTTTTGACCCGTTTAAATTGGTTTGGAAACGGGTTTAGAGGAAAATTTTGGGGAGAATTAGGCGCCAAATGCTGCTCTTGCAAGGTTTTGGGGTAAAGAGAGGACACAAAAAACCGGGGGAAAAGACATGAACCAACCCCTGACCAGAACCCAAAACCCCGGCCCTTAAAAACCCGGGAAAACCTTTGCACTAAAACCCCCAGGGGCCTATAATGTACTGCTTTTGGATACATTGAAGAAAGGTTTCCATTTAAAAGGAAATTAAACCAATCTGGATGATTCTAAACTCAGATGAACAGATTAACGCCACTTTCCGTCGGCTCCTGGCTCCCCTTCCAGCTGCCCTGCTGCTGTTTTTGGGTCCATTGTTCTGTTGATGACCCGGTTTGTCCGGCAGAGACCTTCAGATAAATTAAAGCCCAGATTATTATTCCTCCACCACCGTGCTTTACACTTTAAGTCGCTATGCTTCCTTTAACCCTGGAAAGCAGACAGCGCAGTTCAGAGTCATGACCTTTGACCTGCTTACCTGTAGAGTCTGAGGTGGAGCTTTTGAGCTTCATGCCCTGAAGCAGCAGAAAAGAGGCTCTAATGGGAGATTAGTGCTTCTCATTGGTCCAGATGAGATATTTACAGTAAGCAGAAGTAAAGTGGAAGTTTGTATTAATGCTGTGTTACATTAGGGAGCCATTCACAGGCTCGCTTTGATCCCTGAGTGTTACTGCTACAGATCCATCTCCATGGAGACGCTGCTTTTATCAAGCATAAGGGAGAATTAATCATTGTGTGACTGAAGCTCAGCTCATCATGATGAATCTGCTCCTCTCAGCAGGAATGACTGACACCGTTATTCTTGATCAGATCAGACCTGCTCACGGTTCCTCCAGTAGAGGAATTACTCGGTTCTCTGAAATGATTTCACATCATTCACCAAGGAAAAGAACTTCTGATCAACAGAAGGAACTAATCATTATGAAATATATCAGAAAGTAGGTTATTTTCCTTCAAAATAGAAAATAAACATGTTACTTAAAGCGCCACTATCATTCAAAGTCAACCATGTTGATGCAATTGGAAATATACTGGATCTATTCGATTCTATTCAGTTTATTTCTATAGCTCCAATTCACATCATGTCATCTCAGGTCACTTTCCAGTTCACCAGACCATCCAGTCAGATTGATTCAAAGTTTTCTATCTAAGGAAAACCAGCTGATTGCATCGACTCATTGACTCTTCAGCAATCCCTCACACTAAGCATGCTTGTAGCGACAGTGGAGAGGAAAAACTCCCTAATAGGTTTGTTTTTATTCTATTTATTAACATCTGATGGCTTTCTAAGAGATTTTAGACAAAACAGTTATTCAACTTGTAGAAAATGAACAGTTTTTGTTGACAAGAATTTAAAAGTAGTGTAGCTTAATATGGCTAACTGACCGAGCTAAAAGAGGCTAACCTGTTAGCCACAGCGCTACCCAGCTCTCCCCTTTATATCACGGTCTAACAGTTACTTTGTTCACCAGAAACAGATTTTTCTTAGTTTTGTTATCAATCAGGTAAAACTTCATCGTTTCTTAGACACTTTAACGCTACAGATGCTCCTGACTCGGCACACGGACGCTGCGTGATGGTCATGGTCCTGGCGTGATTGCTCATTCCACCCACCCGTTTAACTGCCTGTTTTCAGAGATGGGAAGTAACGAAGTACAAATACTTCGTTACTGTACTCAAGTAGATTTTTCTGATATTTCTACTTACTACTTATTTTTATGGCGACATTTTTTTACTCCTTACATTTTTACACAAATATCTGTACTTTCTACTCCTTACATTTTAAAAAATTGTCTCGTTACTTTAGTTTTGAATCATTTCAGTGGAGTTACCGTTATTATTTTTCACGTCATCAATACCAAATTCAATCTAATTGGATGGGAATCTACGTCGCATTTGACGCACCACTACAAGATGAATCGACAGATTCGGCGGTATTCATTGACGGCAAATCATTGCAGCTTGGTGGCGGTGGCGTTAGCATAGTAGCATGGACGACGAGATGATTGAAAATGAACACAACGGAGATCTAGTCCTATTGGCAGACATCCATTTAAAATGTAGGCAACGGCATGAAAAAAGTGGTTTCTACTTTTACTTTTATACTTTAAGTAAATTTACAAGCCTGTACTTTGTTACTTTTACTTGAGTAAAGAAGTTTAATCAGTACTTCCACTTTTACCAGAGGATTTTTTAACACAAGTATCTGTACTTTTACTCAAGTACGGAAAGTGAGTACTTTTGCCTTCTCTGCCGGTTTTCTCATTGTTGCTTATCTGATCCACCTGCTTCCAGCTCCTATATATACTGTTTGTTTTCAAGCTACCAGGCCAGATTATTGGAGCGTTTTGGTGAGATTAACTCTAGCGTTTTGATTATCGTTCCGATTACCTGATTGTGAAATGTTTCTGTGGAGTTTTGCTTTGCTCTATTAGTCTGATCTGTTCTGGATTCCTGTGGTTTCCCAAACCTGGACCGTTTTCCTGACCACAGCTTGGATTCCCTCATCGGCTCTCTGATCGTCTGGTTTTTTGAACTTGGTTCTGTTTTGACTTGGGCTTGGGTATTCCCTTCTGCTCCTCTGCGCCGCTTGGCATCAGCTCCGCTCATCACCCAGAGCTCTTAGGGCGGCGTCCGCCACAAGGAGACGACATTCTCCTTCTGGGATTCCTCGCATCCCTCTGGGATCGGACTGAACTCTGAACCAGCTCAGTGACTCTTAGTCAATAACAGCCATTTATTCTGAGACACTGACCAGAGTTTCTGTCTCTACAGAGGAGCAGGCAGTTTATAAATAGACTGTTAGAAATCATTTAGATCTGTTGGCTCCATGGTTTCGATCTTCACAATTAATTGGCGACTACATCGTTTTCCATCATGCGGCAACGTTCAGCCAATCATGTAGCGTAACGTCACTGGCAGGAAGCAGGACCCCAGCACATCTGGTTCCTACAGCGGGAATCGAACCCAGAACCTTCTTGCTGCAAGGCAGCAGTGTGACAAACTCAGGGGTGGAAAGTAATGAATTACATTTACTCAAGTTACTGTAACCAGGGCCGGCGATTGCTACAGGCGAGCTAGGCAATTGCCTAGGGCGACAAATGTGTTGGGGGCGCCCTCTAGCGTCGCCCTTAGGCTTACTTCCCATTAATCATAGAATTAGAAAAAAAAGCGAATTAAACCGGTTATGAAGCGTCCGTCAGTTTGACTTAACCTTACGTATATATAAATAGCAAAATATGAACAAATAAATATACCACCGTTTTTTATTTATTTTTTCACATTTAAGAGAAAATCGGAAAAGATTCTGATCACTTTTCAAGCGCCCTCCAACCCGGAAGTCGTGACGTCAATCACTGCAGCATGTACACCAATATTTTGGAATGAAATTGTAAGCAAACAGATATTAAAAGTAAAACAAGTGAATTCTGACACTTAACTTTGCTCGCGACTCGAGGATGGCTGAACGGAAAGGACTCCCCTCTCCTCCTGCCGCCGCGGTCGGGCCCGTCTTAATCATCCACTCAGAGTACCACTGGTAAGCGCACACAGACTTTGTAGCTTGTCCGGTCAGTTAAAAATATTAATTGTGAAATCCGTCTTGTAATCGGAAGCATACAAGCTAGTTAGCTTGAAAAGTAAATAAAGTTTCAGACGTGCTGCGTGATGATGTGTTCAGATTGGCTCAGTAAAACGACAATTAGGTTATCATGATGCGTTCAAGTGTAACGTAAAGAAAACGGGAAATTTTGTTTTTGGCGAGAAACATGAGTAATACAGTTGTATATTTCTCTATATATAATTAAACTACTGATGCCAACATTTATTAAAAATT
The DNA here is from genome assembly GCF_016077235.1 of Cyprinodon tularosa. Taxonomy (NCBI): domain Eukaryota; kingdom Metazoa; phylum Chordata; class Actinopteri; order Cyprinodontiformes; family Cyprinodontidae; genus Cyprinodon; species Cyprinodon tularosa. The sequence continues at coordinate 5,020 of NW_024039741.1, read as the reverse complement.
ACATTTAATTTAAAATACAATTATTTATTTGTTAAATATTTTCCTAATCACTAAAAACATGATGAAAAGTGACAGTAGACAATACATTAACCAACAATTGTGAAAATATATTCTAGTTAGTTTTATGTCATTTCGAAGTGGCCTATTACATTAGCCATGTTTATTGAAGGCTAGAAACGTTTTTGTTATGCTCACTTGTTAAGCAATAGAAGCAATACCAGTTCTGTTAAAAAAATTTTGTTGCATCGTCTTTCCACCAAATAACAGAAAAGTATCGATAGTGGTATCGATAAAGACTCAGATCGTTAAGGAGTATTGATAAAGGTATCGATATCAATAAATATTAACGATCCCCATCCCTAATGTTGACATCATTTTTTTCTCAGTATATATGCAGCAGAATTATGTGCTATATTATTAGCTTGAGAATGGGTAGAAGATACTAATATAAATAAAATATTTTGTAGTGATTATCTGCATTGAGTGTTCAAAAGGGATGTACAAATAATCATCAAAATATATGAAGTCATGGCTGTTCATCATAGAATATGTGAACAAAAAAAAAACAACAACTTCAAACTTTTAATTTTGTAATGGTATTCATAAAAGCACTTTTGTTTGTAGAGGGTTAATCCTTTCTTTAATCACTAATCAATGTCAGAAATCAGGGTAAATATACCTGATATATTTTATTTAGAGGAAAATTTTGTTTATCTCATTTCTATTTATGTTCAAATGATTTAATTGAACTGGAACAGAAAATTTAATTTAATGTTTATCAATTACTTTTTTATGTAGTCCTTGGTTGAAGAATTTCTTAAATTTATTATTTTTTATTGTTATTTGGTAATTTCTGAAATTGATTTATTTAATATTTGTTTAATGTGTGTTAAATTTGTTAATTGTCTGAAATAAATTCATTCAATGATTCAATCCAGTTTTTTAGTTATACTTTACCTAAGTGTCCTTACAGATGGTTAAAAGTGTTTTTGCACAGTCCTAACTTTGAGTGTGTAATAAATTATTTAAAATAATAAAAAAGAAAAGGTACTGCAACCTATTCTGGTATTTGTCTATGCATCACTCCATGCTAAGTTAGTTGCTAAGTTACAGTTTTTTCTGAATGCTTAAACACAACCTTGATTCTTATAGCACAATTTCTAAAACTATTAATACTTATAGCAAATCCACTCACTGAGTTCACAAAACTAAAAGAACAAACACTGCTTTGCACTCAATTTGCAATTTTGTAACACACACTTTGCACAACTGTAGGCACAATTCACCGCACAGCACTCTTTGTGGAACTGTAAACACAACTCAATGAAGCACTAAACAGATGCTGAAAACAGTACTGGTATTTCGCACGGCAAAAGTGAGGGTGGGGGGCGGGGTGGGTGTGGGGGATGGCGGGGTATTGGGGGGCGCAAAACTCAATCTCGCCTAGGGCAACCAAAGGGCTAGAACCGGCCCTGACTGTAACTGAGTACTTTTTATGAGTGATTTGTAATTTTCTGAGTAGTTTTTGAAATATGTAATTTTTACTTTTACTCGAGTAAATTTTAACCTAAGTAGTTTTACTTTGCTACATTTAAAACCCCCTCATGTTACTGAGTAAAAAAATAAAATAAAATACTGATGGTGAAACAATTAAACGTGGCCCTGCCTTGCATTAACCCTTTGTATCGTCTCATAATCCAGAGCTGCGCTTCGGAAGATGGCAGTTAATCACAGCTTAGGGAGTAATGATGAGGAAAGGCCTGAAGAGGAAACATATTCTGGAGACGAAAGCCAGAAAAACCCTCAGCCATATTTGGAAGGATTATTTGTTTCAAAATGCACCAAAGGGAACAATGTGATAATGCAGTGCAACATGTGCCTGCCCAGCAAAACGGAGCTTTCGGCTTTTAAAACATCAACATCCAATTTACGAAAAAATGTGGCGGTAAGTTAGTTATCATGGTGTCTGTTGGACAGTAGGATTGAAAACTTTATGTTTCAGGTTGTGACTGTCCTTGTGCTGTGAGGAAGTACAGGTAAAAGCCAGTAAATTAGAATATTTTGAAAAGCATTTATTTCAGTAATTGCATTCAAAAGGTGTAACTTGTACATTATATTTATTCATTGCACACAGACTGATGCATTAAAATGTTTATTTCATTTAATTTTGATGATTTGAAGCGGCAACAAATGAAAATCCAAAATTCCGTGTGTCACAAAATTAGAATATTGGGTTAAATTTTGAAGACACCTGGTGCCACAAACTAATCAGCTGATTAACTCAAACACCTGCAAAGGGCTTTAAATGGTCTCAGTCCAGTTCTGAAGCCGACACAAACATGGGGAAGACTTCAGATCTGACAGCTGTCCAAAAGGCGACCATCGACACATTGCACAAGGAGGGAAAGACACAAAAGGTTATTGCTGAAGAGGCTGGCTGTTCTCAGAGCTTTGTGTCCAAACACATTAATAGAGAGGCAAAGGGAAGGAAAAGATGTGGTCAGAAAAAGTGTCCAAGCGATAGGGATCACCGCGCCCTAGTCAAGATTGGGAAAAAAAAACCATTCAAAAATGTGGGGGAGATTGACAAGGAGCTGCTGGAGTCAGTGCTTCAAGATCCACCACCAAGAGACGCTTGAAAGACATGGGTTTGCCAGACCGAAAAACGCAGAAGAGTTGAAGGCCACTATCAGAGCAACCTGGGCTCTCATAACACCTGAGCAGAGCCAGAAACTCATCGACTCCATGCCACGCCGCATTAATGCAGTCATTGAGGCAAAAGGAGCTCCAACCAAGTATTGAGTATTGTACATGCTCATATTTTTCATTTTCATACTTTTCAGTTGGCCAACATTTCTAAAAAATCCCTTTTTTGTATTAGCCTTCAGTAATATTCTAATTTTGTGACACACGGAATTTTGGATTTTCATTTGTTGCCGCTTCAAATCATCAAAATTAAAGAAATAAACATTTGAATGCATCAGTCTGTGTGCAATGAATAAATATAATGTACAAGTTACACCTTTTGAATGCAATTACTGAAATAAATCAAGTTTTTCCAAATATTCTAATTTACTGGCTTTTACCTGTATGTTCTTTAGCCCAGCTGATCTTTTGCAGGTGTGGATTTCCACTGAAATACGCCTTGAAATCCATTAAAACACCTTCTGCTCAATTCGATTCATGACTCATCCTTTTTTTGCATTAAATAACTCAAAGTAACTAAGTAACTTTTACTGAAATTACATTTTAAATGAAGTAATTTTGTACTTTTACTAGAGTAAATTTTGAGATGGGTAATTTTACTTTAACTCTGAGTAGAATTTAGGCAAAGTAAAGATACTTCCTTCCTCTGCCTCCATCTTTATTAATTTCACCATTTCTCCTTTCAGTAAAGCTTTTAGAACACGTTTCCTGTTGGATGTAATGAAGGCAATGAATGAACATCTGAGGACTTTGCTTCAGTTTAACAATAAAGTTCTAATCAGTTGTTCTCCTTGTACGTATGCTGCTCCACGTGTGTAATTAGTCCGTGTCCACGTGCAGCAGCAGAGCTGTAATTACTCCGCCTCTTGTCTTTGTTGCCTTCAGTGTCCGAGCTGTTAGATCCCACATTATGCTCCCATTATCGCAGATCAGCCTCTTTCTTTCTGCACACAGGCGGCCATTTTGGAGCTAATGAGCCAGAAACTTTCTCACCTCTGCTTCTGTGCATCTCCCTGCTGTTTCCTATGAGGGGCCGTTTAGGACAGAAACTATTTTTCCTCTCACGTACACCAATAAAACCATGCACACACCTCAGTAGACACACACACACTCTCAAAAAAAACTATATTTTCCTCTCAAACACACTTCTATGACATGCACACATCACAGTAGAAACACTCACACACAATCACAAAACTAAAATTGAATACATGTCTTATGTGTGTGTGTGCACTAATACTAGACTGTATGAGAGGGCATAAGTGTGTGTGTGTGCACTAATACTAGACTGTATGAGAGGGCATAAGTCTGTGTGTGTGCACTAATACTAGACTAAATGAGAGGATATACATATGTTTGTGTGTGTGCGCATATGTGTGTGTGGGTGTGAACTAATACTAGACTGAATGAGAGGCTATACATATGTGTGTGTGTGTGTGTGCGCGCGCGCGCGCGCGCGTGTGTGTATGTGACTGATATCGTAGCAGACTGAATGAGAGGCTTGTACTTGTGTGTGAGAGTTCAACCTGTCACGGAAGAGGCGGGGCAAATTGGCTAGCGCATGCGTGGAACCCAAACTGAGCAATATTATGTAAAACGGGGTGGGCAATAGGGGGCAGCACACAAGCCAGTTACCTGCTGAGCCAACAATAATGAGCTTCCGAGAAGAAGACGTAGCATGGCTGATACAAAACCTGAAAATTATAGACCAATTGCATTAACCTCAAATATTTGTAAAATAATGGAGAAAATGAATTTTGAAAGCATGATTTATTATATAGAATCTAATGGATATTTATCAAAATATCAAAGTGGTTTTAGGAGGGGTAGGAATACTATGGATGCAGTTTTGAGTTTGGAATTTGAAATCAGAAAAGCTCAAATTAGTAAAGAAAGTATTGTAGCAGTGTTTTTTGATATTGAAAAGGCAAATGATATGTTGTGGAAAGAAGGTTTATCAATAAAAATGTTAAAGATGGAAATTACTGGTAGGATGTATTGGTGGATCAAAGATTTTCAAACTGAAAGACAAATATAAGTTCAAATAGGTAAATATCATTCTGAGAAATATATTGCTGAAAATGGTACTCCACAGGGAAGTATAATAAGTCCTTTATTATTTTCGGTAATGATAGATGATGTATTTCAAAATATAGATAATGGAATGGGTTTTTCTCTTTTTACTGATGATGGAGCAATGTGGAAGAGAGGTAGGAATTTGGAATTTATTACTAAAAAGATGCAACAAGCAATTGTTAAAGTTGAAGAATGGTCATTAAAATGGGGATTTAAATTCTCAGTGGATAAGACTAAA